>NC_079445.1:21326179-21541179 GCF_903798145.1 Danio aesculapii
TTTTGTAGTATTATTAAATATGTTTGTGTGTGGTTTACCACAGGTACTTAGTAAAGAATAAAAATTTAAGAGCTACAAGCAGGTATTGTACAAAAAACAAACAAATCTCTACTTACTCCCAGTACTTTTCACTCAGGCTCTGGCCTGCGATTTGACCGCAGGACCCATTCACTGCTGCAGTAGAAATGTTGGAGGCTGTTGAAATTCAACAAAAGGTGTAAACAATATTTTAATGTAATATTGTATCGTTCTATAAAGTGCAAAGGTCAGGCTTTGCAAGAAAAAAATTCCACAATTTTTAACAATTTTAAAATGCAGTTTGTTGAATCCATATGTTTACTATAATATTTACTACATACCAATGATCCTTTATTAAGCAATGCATGCTAAATAGATCTAAATAGATCCAAAAAAAGATCCACCCGCCATCTTCCTACCCATTAAAAACATTATACAATCAAGCCTGAAATTATTTATGGGGTATGAATCATTTCGGGCTTGACTGTATATCTCTGTCATGTGTCATCTGTAATAACTTATAGAATGTAGCTCTTTCTCTCACAAAAACTGTAAAGTACAGTACACAGCCTTGTAGCATTGTCATGTTAGTCTGATTTTCTCATACTTCTTTGCTTAAAAACAAAGTTTATAATGAATTGTTCAGTAGTGAGGGGCACGATGGCGCAGTGAGTAGTGCTGACGCCTCACAGCAAGAAGGTTGCTGGTTCGAGCCTCGGCTGGGTCAGTTGGTGTTTCTGTGTGGAGTTTGCATGTTTTCTCCGTGTTTGCGTGGGTTTCCTCCGGGTGCTCTGGTTTCCCCCACTAGTCCAAAGACATGTGCTAAGTTAATTTGGTAAGCTAAATTGTCAGTAGAGTGTATCCTGGAAGCTGGAAGGGCATCTGCTATGTAAAATATATGGTGGATAAGTTGGTGGTTCATTTCGCTGTGGTGACCCTTGATGAGTAAAGGGACTAAGCTAAGGGAAAATGAATGAATTATTCATCTTATATCGTAACATCATAGCTTGTTGGTTCACTCCATGAGTGAAAATAATGGTTTACCAAAGACATTTAAAAAATCTGAATGTGTTCCCATTACAGAAATGTGTCATGTGGTTCAGTATGAAAATTCAAATTCCTATAAAAGCCATGTCATCTGGAAAAATCCAAATACTTTCATTATTTGAAGAAAAACCCATGGTATGTGTGACACAGCAGCACGTGTCTCTTTTAAAAGTGAAACAGTCACAAACCTGTTGTATTGCAGTTCTTAATGCTCCAGGGCAGAGGATCTTGAAAAGATGCAAAGAGGTAGTAGATACTGTACGCAATGATCACATTATAGTAGATCGCCACAAAAGTGCTAACCAGCATCATCGTGATGCCAACACCTACAAACAACAAAAAATATATTTAATATATAATGACTTTTAATTATTAAGAACTGTATTTCTTAAATAACTGTGAATGTGATTTTTTATATGCATATTAATACACTGATATAACTTCTAATAATAAAATCATTTACATTTTATTCAATTATTTAACATTTTATTGTTAGTTTATTACAGATTAAGTCAGAATTATTAGCACTCCTGTATAGTTTCCCCAATTTCTGTTTAACAAAAATATTTTTAACACTTCTCTAAACATAATAATTTTAATAACAAATTTCTAATAACTGATTTCTTTTATCTTTGCCATGATGACAGTAAATTATTTTACTAGATTATTTTCAACTCAAAATGTACTGAAAGTTAATTCTACTCATTTGAAAAGAGATTTGAACTCAGTGCTGAAGATAGAAGAGAGTTGTTAAATATCTCATTTTTTTAACTTAAATGGAGTACGTTCACAGTACTCATATAGATTATTTTTTTAACTCAAATGGTTTGTAGCAATCGGTTTCCTGAAACAGTTTGAGTTGACTTAACTTATTGGGTTTTACAGTACTCAATTGGTTTGAGTTCTCTTCATTTATTGGGTTTTACTGTGCTCAAATTGCTTCGTTTACTCAAATAGAGTAAGTTCACAGTACTCATTAGAATTAGTTTTTGAACTTAAATGATTTGTTGCAACCAGTTTCTTCAAATGGTTTGAGTTACCTTAACTTTTGGGGTTTATAGTGCCGTATTCAGCCTAAGGTGCAATTTAAAGGCTTAACTAGGTTAATTAGGTTAACTAAGAAAGTAAGGGTAATTAACAACCAAGGCTCTTTCTGAAAACGTAGTCCCGCGGACGTTTCTGGAGACCGCAAATTATGCAGCCGGGGGTACGTATGGCTGGATTAAATTTTTTTAAACGAACGCTATGGGGCAGTGTGACGCCCTGCCTTTTCGCGATTAATGGCTGACCGCTTACCCCGTGTGGAGGGCTTTCCCGCTGTAACCAGTTTGTCCAGTTAGCTCGTCGTGTACGTCGGTGAACTTGAGACGCAGAGAGGAGATGACCACGATGACGAGGTTCAAATCCGGGGAAGAGTGGGTCAAGAAATCAGGTATGACAAAAACAGAATCCAAAAAATAAAATGAACAAGTGGATAACAGGGTGAGAATGTGGTAAAATGTGTTAAAAATCAGACGAAAGCTTTTCTTTTTCTGGACGGCTTTTATAAATCGTTGTTTGGGTTTTTGAGAAGTAGGTGTGCAGGTCAATCGATAAAATTGGTGGGGTTTAGGGAAGGAGGAGGGTGGGTCAGTCGATTGGTCGGCAGGCCAGTAAGTCATCCAGTCATTCAGTCAGTCAGACAGGCGTTCGGTCGACAGCGGCCTCTGGTGGGTTTATGCGAGAACAGCGGGCACGAACGGCACTTGCGAGAGAAATTAACTAATTAATTTGATATATGAAAAAGCGCACGCAGCGGCCTTCCGTGGAAAAATCCTTGCTCTGTTAGACATCGTCGATAGGGCTAATAATTTTGACTTCAACTGTATTTATACACACATTTATCTATATGTTTCCCAGAGATGGGTTGCAGCTGGAAGGGCATCCGCTGCGTAAAACATGTGCTGGATAAGTTGGTGGTTCATTCCACTGTGGCAACCCCAGATTAATAAAGGGACTAAGCCGAAAAGAAAATGAATGAATGAATGAATGGATGGTTGAATTTATCTAAATGTTATCTGTTACATCTGTTACATCTACCTATCCATCTATATACACCTTAACAGTTTAAGCGATATACATGTTATAATAAGTAGTTATTTAGTCTGGTTCTGTAGGGTGTAGGGTGATCGGAGGACTAGTCAATAATTGGCAACAGGTTTTCAACATTCTTCAAAATACAGTATCTGTTTGTATTTAGCAGAAATAAGAAACTCATTCACCACTTAAAGGTGAGTAAATGTTCATTTTTTGGTGAACTTTACTTTAAAGCTTCCTTACAAGCTGTTCACACATTATTGGATATAAAACACTGAATAATACATGAAAGTTCTTACATATAGCCTCTTTAAACATTAATGTAAAGTTCCTGGGGGCAAATGTAAAGATGAAATCTGCATTTTAACTGTGCCGGCAAAGTATTTGCCCTTAACAAGTCTCAAGGTTGGATTAATCCATGTCTGAACTAACCCTGAGGCAACTGACACAATAGTGGACCTCAAAATGTGTCAAAAGTTCACCTGGTCTTCTAGATATCCTAACTTTAAGGTTGCTTTTAAGTTCTCACATGTCACCTTGCAGTATGGGAACAGCTTTCCACACATTGATGGGGCCTTGACTGCAGAACTGTCCAAAAGAGCTTTCCATGAAGAACAAGGGCAGACCAGAAACAGCCAGCATGATAGTGTACGGGATGAGGAAGGCCCCTTCAATTGTTATAAAAATACAGAGAGATGAAAAACAATTAAAAATATAATTCAGTAACAATGATTTTGTGCATGTCTTTTATTTTTATCATGATTTACAACTAAACACTCAGTTGACACCCAATTAAATGGCATTCAGTGAAAGATGGAAAATAATTTGACCTATTTTTTGCATTTTTTCGTCACAAAAGTTATTTTTAAACACTAAAGTACACCCTTTATTTACATTTACCATGCTTTATATGTATAAAGTAATGTTAAATATATTGATAACAATGTTATAAATGATAACAGATGATTAAATTAATAACTCAGGCATACTACAGACTATGAATCATCTTGACCACATGCACACACTCTTCATTCTACAGTAACTGGAATTATGTGGTGAGATCTGTGCAAAAACCTTCAAAACACCTCCAGAATGATCTGAGAGAAAGATCATAGAGATAATGATTACTTAATTACTAATTATTAGTAATTACTGCTAAAAGGTGTATCTACATGCATATAAACCATAGTTTGCCACCTATGGCTTTTCTATCTGGGATTTATTTTTGTTAAATAAATAATGACACAGTGTGAGATGTTATTATGGGATGTTGTTCGTTGAATTGAATTGAATTTGAATTGAATTTATTTTTATTTAACAGGGCACAAAAATACAATAACCATGAAAAGGAAAGATGCCTTGTGCCAGGTTTTTAGCAAGGTTGCTATTTTCCACCTGCAGTCCCTGGATAAGTGAATCTTAAAACAGTCAAAGAAAATAATAATAATAACAATAAAAAAAAAAAAAAAAATGAAAAAAAAAAAATAATAATAATAATAATAAATAAATAAATAAATAAATAACAACAACAACAACAACAACAATAATAATAATAATAATAATAATAATAATAATAATAAATTAAATTAAATTAAATTAAATTAAATTAAATTAAATTAAATTAAATTAAAAATTAAATCTGGGGTTTCATCTTCCAAATTTTAAGACCTGCAAAGGACCATACAGTATGTAACTCTTTACCACAAAACTATGGTGTGATACACTACAACGATTTGAAAATCTGGAATATGAACGTTCTAAATCTAAATACTGATAAAATATAAATATAAAGTTGTTCAAGTTAAAGTCATAGCTATATCACAGGGGTGTCCAAACTCAGTCCTGGAGGGCCAGTGTCCTGCTGAGTTTAGTTGCTTCAACACCTGCCAGAAAGTTTCTTGTAAATGCAGTAAGAGCTTGATTAGCTGGTTCAGGTGTGTTTGATTAGGGTTGGAGCTAAACTCTCCAGGACACTGCCCTCCAGGACCTAGTGTGGACACCCCTGCCATATTAGAACTCAAACATGTATTGTAAAGCAGACATTTTACAAAGCATCTTCATGGAACATGATCTTTAATATTAAATATTTAGCATAAAAGAAAAATGCATCATTTTAGCTATATGTGGTGTCAGTGATGATGCAGAACTATCTAAAAATCAAACAGGGATTGGATTTATAAGGCACGCAGATTGATTTTACTGAATTAAAAACTAAAAGAACATCCCCGCTGCTCCACATTGATAAAAAAGTCATGTCCTGCCTACAACTTGAGAAGCTAAGGCTGGTCACACTTTATTTTGAAGGTCTGTTTGTTAAATTTAAGTTACATTGCATCTACATTCCAACTAATTCTCAATAGATTATAAGTAGACTGTTAGGTTGGGGTTAGGGTTAGTGTAAGTTGACATGTACTTGCAAAGTCTCTTATAGCCAGTTAAATGTCTGTTGAAGGAGCATATCAACAGATATTAAGCAGACAGTCTACTAATACTCAACTGGACCATCAAAATAAAGTGTTACCCTCAGACTTCACCTCAAAAAGAAAACTAGGAATTTCTATGTAAAATGGAATCCATTTATTGAGTATTTTAACAAGACAGCAGTGATAGAACCCTAGTAGAAACACCTCAAATCCCCCCTAATTTTTTGTTGTTTTGTTTTTCTTTTTCCTCTTCCCCCCTCTTTTCTCTGTATTTTTAATTCTCTTTTAAATATAATATTAAAATGATTGTAATAACTTCTTGTTTCACAAGAAAAAAGTATACATATGTAAAAGATTTTTTTTTATTTGTACTGATGTAAAAAAAAAATTAATAAAGAGAAAAAAGAGAGAAAATGTTTAATTTTTGATCCATGCAATGTATTTTTGGCTATTCCCAATAACATGGCCATGCAACATAAGACTTTTTGTCCTGACATGGAAAACCACAAGATTCAATAGTGTTCCCACAGTTCAGATTGATATTTTTTGTCTAACTGTTTAGTTTTTTTTTTTAAGGAAGTAGTCATGGACAATGCGGGATAATGCAGGATAATGCAGAATAACACCCTTCAGTTCATTTAGATTTGGCTATTTTAGGTGACCAAGGTTTTACAGTCATAACAATACATGAATAAATCTTATTACAGCTTTCCTGAAAAAGCTATTAGTTTATTTACAAAAAGAGTACATATTAATTAAATAATAAATATTAAAATAGTAAAGTGCAAATATGTAAAATGGCTTTACATTATGATAAATAATAAAAAGTAAAAAGTGAGTAAACCTGTTGCCTTACAAGTGACAAGTTAAATTTACTTTAAAAAGTAAGTGAGTTACCCATTGTAACTTGAATTTGTTAAGTTGATTTGGCTAAATTAGTGATGATAATAATGCACATAGTTCATTTACATAACAGGTTAAATAATCCCCATAAAAGTAACAGGTTTACTCACTTTTTTAATCAACAAATAGTTTTTTTAAAGTGTAAAAGTGGTCATATTTATGTCCAAAACAATAAAAAATGTGTTTTTAACCTTTGGCACTAGAAATGTCTTGGACATTGTCTCTTAATGTTTGACTTAATTGAGAAAAATAATCACAAAACTCATTTTACCTCCTCCATGTTTGTAAGCCAAGTAGGGAAATCTCCAAACATTGCCAAGACCAACAGCGTAACCAATCATAGACAACATGTACTCTCTTTTACTGCTCCAGTTTCCCCTGTCAGAGTTTTCATCGTTCTGTCCAACATGATCAGCCTTGTCGGATTTGTCTTTATCCTGAAAAACAAAAAGTCAGTAAAAAAATCTCAAAAAAAGTGAATGCATTCTTATATTGCTAAACCATGGCAGTAAAATATGTAAGATAGTTTTTCTTACAGTATATAAAATATAATAATTGTATAATAATAAGATTGTTAGTTTATTACCTGTTCAGCTCCAACTGAGTTTTTGAATAGTACTCCTCTAATGTTCTTCAAGCTGTAATCCTTCATACTTAAGCACAGTCTCAAGAGCAACAGGTAAGTGGTTAGAGACCGTGGAAGAGAGGGTAGTTAAATAGGTCACATACACCCCTCCCCACTTCCTTTTGAACATGACAAAGAATCACATTTGGTGTGTTCATACACATAACGACCACTGACTGTAATCTTCATTTACATTTATTCTGCTATTCCACTGAACTTTAAATCAAAATTTAACATAGATTAATATATAAATAGGAAGCTGGCTGAAAAAGATAAAGATGGTTGATTGTGTTAATATCTCGCTTTATAAAAATAGTAAGTTTAGAGAATGTTCACTTTTTTTAGACTATATAGGCTTATTTGGTCGTAGGTATCAGTCATCAGTGTATTTTCCAGAATTTACTTCACCTTCTCCTTCATCCTGTCATAATAGCATGAATGTCATGACATGTTCATGATTTAACAAGAAAAAATGAAATCATAAAGTTCAGATATGTATGACCTTCTTTATTTTTATACCTTAAGATCACTATTTCATCAGTTAACATTTAGCACAACCTTTTAGGATATGACAAGAATTAGTAGGCAAATGAAGTTGTGTATATTGCTGTTATTATAAATTGTATTATTATAAATTGTGTTATTATTATAAATTAATATAAGAATTGAATTTGCAATTGTAATGGTTTTACATAATGATATATGTTTTAATAATTAGTATATATTATGTACACTGTAAAAAAAGTTTTTTTTCCATCATGTATTTTTCCGTATTTTGTGAATCACAAGTGTCTTCTGTTTATTGATGGTTATGAATTGCATTATGAGAGTTTTATCCCTGCTCTGTTAACTTTTAATGTTGAAATTTCAACTCTGCAGATTTAACAAAGTGACTTTTATCGACATTTTAGTAGTTTGAGACAAGATTTTGTTTGAGAAGTAAGATACAGGGAAAATAACTGAATACTGTCAATTATTCAGCATCAAAAGCTTTTGGAGGAAAATTCCAGGTCCCATAATGCAATTCATAAGCATAATAAGTGAGAAAAAAAAACATATCATCTCATCTCATTTACATCTGCTTTTCCGGGGGTGGGTTGCGGGGGCAGCAGTCTTATGCCTCATTCAGACTAGAAGTTTCATATTCAGACTAGTCATTGCTTGACACGCCCACCTGGTCACCAACGGTCACCGTCTCTCGTGTAGATGGAGGTCACCAGTAGTTACTCACTCTCTGTTGAAATGAACGGACGCTTGTCGCTTTGCCGCTGCGAGTCACTTGTAGTGTGAATGAGGCTTTAGGAGAGAACCCTAGATTTCCCTTTCCCCAGACACTTCCTCCAGCTCCTCCGAGGGATCCTGAGGTGGTCCCAAGCCAGCTGAGGGACATAGTCCCTTCAGAGTGTCCTGGGTCCTCTCCGAGGCCTCCTCCTGGTGGGACATGCCTGGAACACCTCCCTAGGTAGACATCCAGGAGGCATCCGAAACAGATGCCCGAGCCACCTCAGCTGACTTCTCTCGATGTAGAGGAGCAGCAGCTCTACTCCGAGCTCCTCCAGGGAGACAGAGCTCCTCACCCCATCTATAAGGGAGCCCCCTGCCTTCCTGCGAAAGACACTAATTTCAGCCGCTTGTATACGAGATCTTGTCCTTTCGGTCATTACCCAAAACTCATGACCATAGGTAAGAGTAGGAACATAGATTGACCGGTAAATCCAGAGCTTTGCCTTTCAGCTCAACTCCTACTTTACCACAATGGACTGATACATCAACCGCATTACTGCTGCTGCTGTAGTGATCCGCTTGTCAATCTCACGTTCCATCCTTCCCTCACTCGTGAACAAAACCCCAAGATACTTGGACTCCTCCACCTGGGGTAAGGACTTTCCTTCAACCTGAAGATGGCAAACCACCTTTTCCTGTGAAGCACCATGGCCTCAAACTTAAAGGTGCTGATTCTCATCATTCTCGGCAGCATGCCGAAGGTTCATGTTTGATGAAGCCAACAGAACAACATCGTCTCATAGTTCGGAAAACTGTCAATTTACCCACACAACTATAACTACAACAAAGCTGTGTGTTTGATTGTTTTCACACTGTGCCAATTAAATGACTAATTTTATCATAAAAATCATTCTGGGAATTAAATAAATCCACTTCCCTGTTTTATTGTCTCCCAAAGCATGTTAAAGTGCAGATTCCTAACCGTTATTGACATTCCACAGACCCTCAATAGCTGAACACTGAGGGATGGAGAGCAGAGTGAAATTTTCTGAGTGACTTTTATTGATGTTTTAGTAGTTTGAGAAAAGATTTTGTTTAAGAAATAAGATATAGGGAAATAAGTCTGTAAAATAACCAAATACTGGAAGCTTGTTACCAGATTTTTGTAATGCAATTTACAACACAAACACAGACAATATGGGCCCTATCATACACCTGGCGCAATAAGGCGCAAGATAGGTTTCTATTAAGTGTTGCTATTTTCAGACACAAATTTTCCCATTTTCCGCAACGTTGTTTAAATAGCAAATCTATTTGCGCCACTTTGTGGACTCATGGGTGTTTCGGTCTAGATAAGAGGTGTGTTAAGGCGCATTGTTAGCACGTTGCTATTTTGAGGAACTAAAATAGACTGCACAATAGACCAGCTGAGAGCAGGTCTAAAGTCCAACACAGAGCGTGTTAGTTATGCGCCTTGCTTACACATTGCTAAAACACACAGGATGTAGAGCAATACAGAAGTATCTTTTCAAATAAAAAAAAATTAAAGGAATAAAATATTACAAAAATTATTATTTTCTACATAAATATAAAAACCACTGCTTTCATGCCTTCTTCATCTCGGGGGGCTTTTTCAGTTTATTCATGACAATTTGCTTTTGTATAATGTTGTTATTATTAGTATTATTATTTATTTTATGCATATTTATATTTGTTTTCTTAAAAACAAGCTTAGATTTGCCCACCTGTCAGGTTTTGGACCATATGGGGCATAGCATGCGTATTTGGATATAACTCAGTTTTTTAACCACACTTTGCTATTATTGTTCATTTATTTGTTTGCTGGAAATTAGAACTGAATTTAGAAATAGTTTTGAAACAAATCTTTGTGCTTAACAAACTAAATTAATTATGTAGGCTAATGGATGTCTGTGCGTACAACACATTTCCTTATCCACGAAAGACAGTGAAAGTGAATGTAAAGAATGCCGAGGCTCATTCTCTCATTCTCGCGCTGCAGATGGTCTGTTTAACTGTTTTCTCACTAGTGAATGAATGCTTCACTAGTGAGAAACCAGTTGAACAGACCATCTGCAGCGCGATTTTTTCCACTTACAAAGTCCGCCATGTAAATAGCAAATGCGCCATGGCGCAACGCAACTAACTCTTAAAGGGAATAGGTGATGAGACTCTTTATTCTGGTTTATTCTCAAAACACACCTATAACTCATTAATAGAATAATCACGACCCTGTTAGACCATGCGCCATGGCGCAGAGCGAACTTTTCCGTCCTTAAAATAGCAAGTGTGGATTCTGCGATTTGTAGTTTGCGCCTAAATCGTTAAAATAGAGCCCTATATATTACTTTGAAATCAATGTTAAAAATTTCAATAAAAGTCACGTTTTCAAACTTTTCAACATCAAAAGGTTTTGGACAAAATATCCAGCTCCCATAATGCATTTCAAAAGCATAAATAAGTGAAAATTACATAAATAACAAAATTCCGAAAACTTCTAATTTACCTACACTACTATAACTACAACAAACAAAGTGTTTGATTGTTTTCACACTGTGCCAATCAAATGACCAATTTTATCATAAAAATCATTCTGGGAATTAAATGAATCCACTTCCCTGTTTTATTGTCTCCCAAAGCATGTTAAAGTGCAGATTCCTAACCGTTATTGACATTCCACAGACCCTCAATAGCTGAACACTGAGGGATGGAGAGCAAACATAAGATCTTTGTATCGAGCACAACCCTGAAATAATAGACAACTTATTAACTGTGTCACCACCTGCACTTAAATCATGTAGCTCACTATCATAGAGCTAAGTGTCGGATTATAGAATGCTTTGCCCCTACATGTGGCCCACTTACAGGTCATGAGTTGTTGCCCACAGCCTTGCATTATTGACCAAAAGTGACAGGTCTTGGCTGTCATTAAAGTGCTTACTGGGTAATTACAGGTGAAGGAAACAAACAGCAACCCTGCCAAAGACTGTCTGCAAGTAAAAAGCAAGTATTACAGTACCTAAAGCTCTATTTACACCAAGGATGATAACTATGATGATAACAACATGCATTTGAAAGATGTCAAAACTGCAACTGCAGCACTTTTAATAAACAGAATGTGATGCAAAAAGTGCATATACATATTTTACACCAACAAATAATGATTTCTGAACTCTTCTTACACTGTAAAAATGCAGTGTTCCACACAATTCATCCATGTTGTCCCAACACAAATTAAGTTTAATCTAACTTTAACTTAAATGTAAGTTTATTCAACATAAAACAATTAAGTTGTTCTCCCAGAATCCCAAGAATTGTGTTGTTTCAGCTCATTTTAAATATGTAGTTTGAACAAGCAACAACAAATTAATAATCGAGTGCACTGTATAAAATGCTGGGTTGTATACAATCGATTTGTGTTGGAGAAATATTAAGAAATTTAATTAACTACGTCTTTAATTGCTGGTTCGAGTCCCAGCTGGGTCAGATGACATTTCTGTGTGGAGTTCTGTGCATGTTCTCCCCGTGTTGGCGTGGGTTTCCTCCGGGTGTTCCGGTTTCAACCACAAGGCCAAAGACATGCGCTATAGTTGAATCGGGTAAGCTAAATTATCTGTAGTGTGTATGCCCTGGTTCTCCTGGTTGGGCATTAAGCGTTGGGCTAACGACCCACCTCAAAAAATGTAAATGTTACAAAACACCAACATGGTGTGACTAAATGTCAAGGTTGATACAAAGTAAATGGCCCTGGAAGTAGGTAAGCAAAGAATATAAATGCTGAAAATTTTTCAGTTTAGTCTATTAGCCATTTTAAGTTATCTGTACTTAAACATTTAAGCTATCAATTAAACATTAAGTTAATTCAATGAAGAGACCACATTTGGTCAGCTCAGTTAATTGAGTTGTCGATTTCCCATTACTCAAACGAACTGAGGGAATCGCTTTCCTCAAATCATTTGAGTAGTCTCAACTTAATAGGGTTTACAGTGTAAACACTTTGTATAACATAAAAAAACTATTGTTTTTATATTTTAATTCATTTTTTAATTCATTTATAATTAAATGCTGAAAAACATCAAGCCATTTTTTATTAAATTGTAAATACTAAAGATGATAATAATAATAATAATAATAATAATAATAATAATAATAATAATAATAATAATAATAATATTAATAATAGTAATGATGATAATAATAATAATAATAACAGCGATAAATTTAATTTCAGCCAAACTAAAAGAAATAATACTTTCTCCAGAAGAAAATTATCAAATGAAATACTGTGAAAACTTACCTAGCTCTATCTGTTTAATATCATAGGAAGTAAAGAATTAAAGAATTAAAAGAGGGCTAATAATTTTATCTTTGACTGTTCGCACATGGTGCTATTGTATAATTTATTCTTTGGTTGATGAATTGTCTAAGGTGCACAATCATTCTCAGAGAACAGAAAGCTAAAGGTAGGTCCAGGCAGGTCTTGACCAAATTACAGTTAGATATTACTAATTAGTACACTCAAAAAATATTTTTGCTGCTTGCTCAAACTACTTATTTCAAATGAGCTCAATCAACACAATTCTTGAGGTTTTTTGGGACAACTAAATCTTTTATGTCCAAGTTAACTTAATCCATTTGTGTTGGGACAATATAAAGGAATAACCCTTTTTTTTACAGTGTAAGCAACAAAAGCCAAAAAAAAAACAAAAAAAAAACCCAACAACTTATAATTAAACCCCCCATGTCACAATCAATTGTTCAAGCCTTTATTAAAGCTGTACAATTTGTTTGAAATTGGTTGAAAACTTAGTTGTTGGTGCTAATTTGTTACTTTTACAAGTGTGCTGTTCAAATGTTCAACCATGCATTCCCAGGTAAAGCTCCAGTTCTCTATCTGAGCATTTTACTGAGGTAAATGTCTCTGAAAAGTCATTGATTGTCAAAGTTAGATAGCATTCTGCTGGCTAGCTTCAGTACGCAGTGTTCATAGACAGTAAGCTTCTCCAAAAATGATTTACGTTCAGGGTGTTTATGTCCAGGCGATGGAAAAAAAATGACAAATGATAAACTCGCTGACAGCAGTGAATCACCCACTATTGTGGGATATGACATAATCCCTATTACACACTTAGTAAAGACACAAGATGATGTCACAAACACACTGTGATTTTCATGAAAGATTCCTGTCATATCCTTTAAAAACAAACTTTAAAGCTCAGAGCTTTCCTGAACAAGAACAAACATGTTCAGCTCACATTAAACATTTTAGATATTGTATAAACTTGTCAACAAGATCATTTTGTTGAGGTAACAACATACTTTTCTTATGGCCACAAGTTTAAAGAGGTCATCACATGGAAAATTTTGCCTCAATCTTTTTACTCATGAGAGGTCTTTGTATCAGTACTACATTTTGTACATTTCAGCTAAAAATATCTTCTTCATTAGGGCTGTAACCACTATGATGTACAGGCCCACCCAGTTATCACACAAACGTAATAACAGTAGGAGTGGGAGGTATGATCAATATTCTATTTACGGTAACAAGTTATTTTTCATTTGGACCTTGTTAAATAACAAGCACAACAATGGACTTTTCAATAACTATTTATGGCTGAGCTAATGCTTTTTGAGTGGTGTTATTTTAAAGAGTCAGAGTTTTGAGATTTTTATTTCTCATAAGTGTTCGCTTCTCACAATATCTTAAATCAGACTTGTGGATTTATGAGTAATGCTTTGTTTCTAGATAGAAGTAACTTTTGTTTTACTTAATTTTTTTCATTGTGTAACACAACAGCTCATGAATAAAGTTCTCATGGGGACACTAGGTGAGACTTGTTGAGAGGCTGCTTGGAAGCGATATTGAAAAAAAAAGATTTAGTTGATTTAATAGACCATTTCAATGAGGTGATGTCATTGGCCCAAGAACATTTCCTGCTTGTTATCAAACTATTTCATAACTGCAACAAGAGGCAATTCAATCATAACGTAATGTTAAAACAGCTATCATAACATTATTAATCAATATGTGGCTTTTTTTTGGATTCTCGGAAGCTATAGAAATTAAAAATGTAAAACAGGAAATACGTTGGGATCATTGTTATTGTTTACATCCCTTAAAATGGTCTATGCCCAAAAATAGAGAGGTTGTGGAATTCCTCCAAACTATCTTGATGCTGTCATGTGTTCTGAAGATGAACGAAGGTCTCATGTGAGTAATTAATAAAATACTTTTTGTTTCGGAGTGGACTAATCCTTACATGGCGATTGAGTCCTGATTGTTTTTTGTTATTAAAGGTAATAAGAAATCCTTAAAATTGAAATTAAATTTAGCCACTGAATTGAAACTTTATACAAAAATGTATAATGTCCCTTACCATAAAGATAGCATTTACGTAATCATACCGTAATAGAAGCTTGGTGTTATTACAGGGCTATTATTCTGTTATACTACACAGCTGTGGGATGCTAGATTCTGATTGGTCGATGAACATTCTAAGGTGTGCAATTATTTGAGGGCACAAACCTGACAAATGTCTTGAAATATAAGATCTGAACAATGTTTTACTTTGTTCATAGGACCATTACATCTGAAGTTGCTTTTAAATCTGTGTAATGTGACAGTATTCTGACTTGCAGGCTAATAACACATGACTTGTAAATTGAATGACGTTAATATGTGACTGATTCATGGCTTTAAGCACAAAAGACACATTCTCTTAACTGTCTGCTTTCTTTGAAGGTTACTTCCTCGAGGCCTTGATGTGCCATGTTCAGCAAGCAGAAACACAATCAACTTTTCAGAGATGTCTCAATATCAAATTAAGATGGAAATCGATCATTAAAGAAATAAAAAATTGGTCAAAGCTTGACTGTTGACTTAAGAGTAACACAAGACTAAGTGTTTTATAATCAAACCCATGCTCATTTTGAAAATGTACCAATATATACGTTTCTGGAGAGCACCAAATATGTCCCAGGAGGCATGTTTTTTTGAAGGTTTTGTTTCTGCGAATCCACCAGAGGCCGCTGTGTATGCTTTTTGGCCACGTTTACACTGTCAAGTCTTGATGCCCAATTCCGAATTGTTGCCTTTATACCTGTCCGTTTACACGTTCTTTTAATTGTGACAAATATCCGATTCATGTGTTTACACTTGCCATACAATTACGACATCGCGCATACATAAAGGCGGGTTCTAGCATCGGCACTACACTAGCCACGATGGAAGAAATTGTCGCACTTTTAGCTCTGGGAAATATGCAAAGTTTGACCTACTTTAAAATGATTTTGAGGCGGAGGCAGAAGAGGAGGGAAAGGGCCTTCATCACAGCTTGCGCCTATGGCTTATATATGGTGTCCTCCACCATTCAGAGGAATTTGTGAGTACGAGAGAGATCTCAGGTCTAGTGGGAGCAAATTGTGGTGAGCTTTAATAAGAAGCAGTGGGTTCGAAATTTTAGGATGAGCACACACACGCTCTTCTTCCTACGTTATTAAACTGCGGAGAAGTACCACATTGTTGCAAATTTAATGACGTACAAAACGGAATGCCTTAATAAATCTGATCTGGCTGTTTACATGATGTGTCACATTGTCACATATCCGATTTATATCTGATTTATTTCCACATATGAAGGAGGCCTGAAACCGATCTCTGAATATCCGAATGCATGTGTTTTTTTGTGTTTACACGGTCATAGAACAGATCTGATTTGTGTCACATATGCGCAAAAAATCGGAATTGGGTCACATTTAACTGGCAGTGTAAACGGGGTCTTTGAGATCTCAAATTTCTCTTGCAAGTGCCAGTCGCGCCTGTTGTTTTTGAGAGGCCAATGTCGACTGACTAAACAATCGATTGACCCGCCCACACCCTTTCCTAAACCCAACCAATAGTGTTTTAAAAAGTACAGATTGACCTTCCCACCCCTTTCCGTAAACCCATTCGCAGTGTTTCAAAAAGCAATCCAGAAAAAGAAAATCCCTTGTCTGATGATTTTTACCACGTTTTCAAACTTTACCACATTCTCACCATGTTATTTACTTGTTTATTTATTTTTTTGGCTTCTATTTTGTCTTATCTGCTTTCTGGAACCGTTCTTTACTTGAGCCACATCGCCATTGTCAACTCCTCTCTGCGTCTCAAGTCTGCCAACGGACATGCAGAGCTACCGGACAAACTGGGAATAGTGTCAAAGCCGCTAGTGTAAAAACTGCTAGCGTGAAAAGAAATGGTGTCATACCGGCCTGTAGCATTCGTTTTAAAGACGAATAATTCAATTCGATCATAATTCGTGATCTCCAGAAATGCATATAGAGCTACGTTTTCAGAATGCGCATGTTAGTTATAACCTACGAAACTGAAGTAAATTAGCAATTTGTTTCAGGTAATTCATTCAAAATATAGTTTTACCCCTTAAGGCCCTAGGTGTTTTTAACAAGCATTTTTTATTTCTCTTTGCTTTTTGGGCTTATTGGAACCTAATTAGAACAAAAATTAGAATAAAAATCTTTTGTACTTTTATAGAAAAATTATGTCCATATACAGCCTGATCTCACGAGAAAACGTAAGTATTTTACGTTTTGTCAGTTTAGGGGCTAATTCGTACGATTTGTTAAAAAGGAGGTGTGGCACCTAACCCCACCCCTAAACCCAACCGTCATTGGGGGATGAGCAAAACGAAATCACTAAATCAAAAAGTTACGATTTGCCGTGAGATTGTGTTGCCATATATGAGGACTTGTGGTCCGAATTTACATAAAACACTTTTTCCAGAATTTTTTATGCATATTTAACATAGAATTTTTTTTTTAACTTGCTTTGACTATCAGAGAGTAAAAACTAAATTTTTTGCCATGTTGGACAGCTGCAAAACAGTTGCAGAATGACACTGTTTGTCTGTAACAAAATATAAAACATTTAAAGTATTTTATAACAAAAAGTATTTTAAATAGCCACTTAAGAGCCAAAATGTGCTGTCCACAAATGTGGACACTCAAGCCCTAGGAGGTTAACATTAAAGGATGTGTCCCAACAAAAATTTAATTATGAGTAGGGGCAGGGCTTTTTTGTATATCATTCTCTCATAGTCATGGTTAAGAATATTGTGGCTGAAGCCATCAAACTGATTCAAAAGAGAATGACCACCATTTCAAATGCAGAAGCAAATGGTCAGACTTTGATTGAATATTACCATATATTAATATTAATTGTTCACCAAAAGATTAACAACGTGTGCTTGCAAAACAAACATTGTAAATTTAGATTTCATACAGACTTTAATTAACTTCAGTTAAGGTTACAACTCTTTATTTTCTGTGCATTAAGCTGACCCATTTAGACTTGAAATATGTATTATTCTTACATAAAACATGTATAATATCAAAATATGTTAGCTTTATTGAGCCACACGAAAGGTCTACAAGCATATTCAAACACCAGGACCTTGGTCAGGTTTTTTATATCACATGCAATATACAGTATTTGCTCTTAAAACACAACAATTTCCTCTATTTCAGATGTGATTGAAGGAGAGAAAATTGATAGACAAAAACAGGAGATTTCACATCATATCAGAACAAATCGATGGTTGTAGCCTTTTGTCATAGTCATGTGTCTGTTTTTTTACATGTAGAATAAATACTCACAGCATTGTTCAAACTTCTTTGCTGAATCCAGGCTGCAAACGCCTAAAGCAAATCAAATGTGCATCAAACAAATAGCAAATTATCTCTGCCATTGGTGTCATCTAACTAGCACAGAAAGGCAGATAAGAATGACTAAGTGACTTTTGCTAAAACAAATTGGCTGCACATACCTTTTTAAAGAAGATCTCCATTTCCTATCTAAATCTCTCAATTTCCTTTTCCCCCCATTTCTGTATTTGTACTTCCCTCTAAAGTCCACAGGATATTAGATTCTTCTTAAAAAAAATCCCAAAGGCACTATACATTTCCCTACAATAAAAATGTACACCAATGCAAAAAGTGATGGCACTTTGAGATGATAATGCTGGAGGAATTCACAAAAGCACCCCCTGCTGGCCGGGAAGTGGCATTACACGGCGATGTCTGAGGCCAGGCGGAGACACAGAGCGGCTTCAGAAGGCATGTCTCCAGCGCCGATCTCATTTCCCTCCAGCCTCAAGACTCTCAGCCTGGAGAAGTTCATCACATCCACCACACTGCAGAAACTGCCCAGCGTAAACTCTGAAACAACGGAAAACACCATGTGTTACACAAGTTCAGTGTTTCATAAAGTAAATGAATAATGATAAAAATGATGGGTTCTACACAATTCCTTCATGCTGTCCCAACACAAAACAAAAGTTAATTTGTCTTTACAAATTTAAGTGGGCTGAACCTAAAACAATTAAGTTTTCACAAAAAATACTCAAGAATTGTGATGTTGAAAATTGTGAAAATGTTATTTCATGTAAGTTGTTTAAACAAGAATAATTTTTTAGAGTGTTAATAGATGGAAAATTTAATTTTTACTCATTTTTAGAAAGATTCATTTTTAATATATGTATTTTTTTTTACTAAGATCCAATATATTTTTTTAAATCAGGAAAAAATAACTTATTTAATGCAGTACAAAGTTTTTGCTATACAACATAATAATATTTTAAATAATTGTTTGATTTATCTTCATTTTGTTTGTCAACATTTTCTATCAAAATATCATTAAATAAATTTGAATCTTTAGTCTAAATCTAAAACTCAATCTATATATATATATATATATATATATATATATATATATATATATATATATATATATATATATATATATATATATATATATATATATATATATATATACAGTTGAAGTCAGATTTATTAACCCCCCTTTGAATTGTTTTTCTTTTTTAAATATTTCCCAAGTGATGTTTAACAGCAAGAAAATTTTCACAGTATGTCTAATAATATTTTTTCTACTGGAGAAAGTCTTGTTTGTCTTTTTTGGGGTCAAAATTATTAGCCTCTTTAAACTATATTTTTCGATAATCCACAGAACAAACCATCATTATACAATGACTTGCCTAATTAACCTAACCTCCCTAGTTAACCTAATTAACCTAGTTAAGCCTTTAAAGGTCACTTTAAGCTGTATAGAAGTGTCTTGAAAAACATCTAGTAAAATATTATTTACTGTCATCATGGCAAAGATAAAATAAATCAGTTATTAGAGATGAGTTATTCAAACTATCATGTTTAGAAATGTGTTGAAAAAATCTGCTCTCCATTAAATGTAAATTGGGGAAAAAATAAACAGGTGGGCTAATAATTCAGGGGGGCTAATAATTCTGACTTCAGCTGTATATATAAATCCCAAAATACTCTCAGCGAACACAGAGTTAAATAATGTATATAGAGGTTTTGTACCTTTGATCAGATTGGCCTGTAGGTAGAGATGCTGCAGACTGGTACTAACAACTGGAATGCTTTCCAGTTTGTTGAAAGACAGATCCAGCTCCACCAAACCGCTGTTGTTGAATGTGTTTTGGGGGATCCCTTTGTTGGTGAGCTCATTGTGGGAAAAGCGCACATACTGCAGGTTGCTGAACTGATTAAGGAAGTTGGCTGGAACTGCGTCAATGGAGTTGGAGTCTAGATAAAGCTGGTGGAGCATCTCAGGAAGACCCTCAGGAACCTTCTTGAGCTGGTTTTTGCTAACATCCAGCAGAGTCAAAGACTTAAGACCTTTCAGCCCAACGCCAATATCCTGAAGGCCGTTTTGATGGAGCAAAAGTATGGTCAAATTCTCCATGCCCTCAAAAGCATTGGGAGCCAACTTACCAATTTTATTGTGGTTGAGACGAAGGTCACGCAATGACCGTGGGAGGTTGGATGGCACCTCGGTCAGGTTGTTGTTGTTCAAGTACAAGCGATTCAAATTCGACAATTTAGCAAACGCTTGCTTGCCCACTGAGTTGATGTGATTCTCATGAAGCATAACCCATACAAGATTGGTGGCATTTCCAAAAGCATTGTCTGGGACAGAGGTGATCTGATTGTGCTGCAGGTACACGTACTTCATTCGGGATGGGATGTAGGGCATCTTTTGAATGTTGCGGTTGTCGCAGTACATGGCGATTGGGAAGGTTGGAGGACAGTCACACTCTTCGGGACACTCTCCGCCAGTGTTGTCGGCTTGTAAAGAAGCATAACCTCGGCTGTGTAAAGAAGAAAGCCACTGGAATGGATCTTGAGCTAGAGAGAACTCCATGAGCCCCAAAAGCAGGAGAGCAATCAGCCGCATTGTCACAGAGGGAATGGACTTGTTAGCTGCAGATAGAGAAAGAACGCTTTTAAATTTTGTAGGATTTGTTGAAAATGCTTAATTACTGGCAGTCTTAGGATTGCTGCCCTTAGCTGGGTTAGGATGATCTAACTGGCCTCCAAGCTTGGAGAAGGTTTTTGCAGACTTGTGAATATAAATTTGACATTTTAAGAGATATTTTTAAGACATTTTAAAACCAAGTAAATACAGTTTAAGAAATAATTCAACAAGAACAATATACCAACATGTTCTCCAACTTTAACCAATCTTCATTATATTTTATTCAGTCTTCAAAAAGACTATCACTTGAATGCGTCCTAAATACTACAGCATGAAAAATTATTTGATTCTAATCACTCTGTAAAAAGAGTTCTCAGAACTTTTGTCTTGTTTTACATTTTCTTAAATCAAGATATTTTCCATCACTCCTAAAAATCTTCTTCAAAGGTGTCCAATATTCCATGAAGAACCGTCAACATTTAATTCTACAAGCATTTCTTTAAAGTGTACAAAAGTTCTAAGATGAAAATGCTCTTCACTATGAAAGAAAATCTCTGAAACTCTTTTCCTTAAAAGGTTCTTGGGGAACCAAAATAAAGATCTCCTATGATATCACTGTGAAAAAACTATTTTGCACCATGGATCTTGATTTTAGCATATTGTGATGTTGATATTGGACAACAATATATTATTGAGAATAATACAGATTTTCATCAATGCATGAACTAGAGTATGTACTATTATACATTATAATCTGGTTTAAAACAACTTAATACATTTCATTTCATAAGACCTGCAGAAACCATGTCTAGTTTAGCTTAAGCTGCACTGCAAAAAAATCCTGGTTGCCTTAAATTTTTAAGTTGAATCAAATTAACCATATGACTCCATTGAACTTATATAATGTTAAACTGACTTAAAACAGCTTGCTTAACTTATAAAATTAAATTGGAACATGATTAACTTAGTTTAATAAGTTACAATAACCTAAAAACATATGCTGTCAAGACTAATTGATCATATCATTTTTTTACAGTGTGGTTTACTTGCTGGTAATAACCATTCTCTCAGCAAAATCTGGGCGTAGGGGGTGGGAAACCAGCTAGAATATTTGAAGATCATTTCAAACAGGCTAGGAAACTGTCTCAGATTAGAAAAAATTAACATATAATTATCTAAACAGTTTTTTAAAATTAGAAAATCAGATCAAACTGTATGACCAGAAGACCAAAAGAGAAGAAAAAACACTTTGGACTACTTTAAAAAATTGTAGTGGGGACAAATCTAAATGTCAAAAAAGGCATTAAAGGCAAAGATAAAACAAAAATCATAAATTTTTACATGATAAAACTTTAAATTAACGTCTAAGTTTCAATATAGAGAGGATATCAATCCAAAAGTTTTATTCAAAATCTCATAACTGCTTGTAATGAAATACTGCAGTAAGTATTGAGTAAATATAAGAACAACAAACATTCAACCACATGCCTGAGTTCAAATTTACATAGTCATACATACATTAGCAAAAAAAGAGAGAAAAACACACTCTATATTAATGCAGAAATGCAAACTAACATATTGGCAGTAGGAAACAGCATCACACTTACCTAATCAACGAAAGCACTGCTTTCTCTTTGTCTCTGTGAGTCCCTGTAGCATATGGAGTGGCTTTGGCAAAGACAGCAAATACCCCTTTTCTCCCCTACAAGCTTTTTTTTTTGCCTCCACCCTCTGAAGCCCCCTCTCAAGCCCTGTCCAATTACAGAAGGCTTGCTTTTTCTCCATCCCAAGTCCATTTTTCACCAGCATTGAGTGGCTGGTCTCGATCACTCCCAGCTGTGGAACATGTTAGGGACATCTGCTTCTGCATACATTGAGCTTTTCTCATTAACATGAATGCGTTCCTCTCTGAGAAACTGACCAGACTATCAACAGTGCATGAGGGAGCTGCATCCAAGACAAGTCCTAATACCACTGAGCCATCCGAGAGCCATGATAAACATGTTCACATTTGAAAACATATTCGCCACATTTTCCTTCAGATGCACAGTGATTGAAGTCATTTACTGAACACAAAATGCAGCAATGTTAACACTGCGGCCAATATTAAACAGCCAGTCTGTCATAGGATCTGTGTTTCATATCTTCTTTGCTTACCATATCTCCAGGCACTTCTCCTGAGGAATGTCAGGTCTTGCATCTCCTGGGAGGCCTCACTTTGTGGTCTTTGATGGTTGGTTGCAGATGGTTTTTGGTATGTAGGTCTGTGGCGTATAGAGGTGCAGGGCTTTGGACTCGACACAAGACAAAAGGCCAGACAGTTTCATGTTCTGACAGCTCCAGGCCTGAATATACCATCATAACATATCATAGGTCTTCAGGGAGGCTCCTTTTTATTTACTGTTTGAAAGGCTGGAGAACGTGGAACAAAAATAAAGCATAGGTGTGGATGGATGTAGAAGGAAATGTACACTATTTTGGCTAATTTTAGAACCATAATCCTAATTGACTAAGTGTAATAATTTAAATGAATTTACTTGACATCATGTAACACCAAGACATGACAAGGATGTTTGAAATTAAAGTAATACTTTTGTCTGTTTTTTTTATTTTTATTTAAGCTTATGCAGCTGATTTAATGCAATTAATTAATTATATTACTAAGAAAAAGCTAATTTACTCATCATTTACTCACCCTTATGTGGTTCCAATTTCTTTATGTTTATTTTCCCTGTTGCACAGAAAAAATGGCATTTTAGAGAATGTTGAAAACCAATACTCATTCATTCATTCATTCATTCATTTTCTTTTTGGCTTAGTCCCTTTATTAATCTGAGCCAATTTATCCAGCATTCATCCATTCATTCATTTTCTTTTTGGCTTAGTCCCTTTATTAATCTGAGCCAATTTATCCAGCATTCATCCATTCATTCATTTTCTTTTTGGCTTAGTCCCTTTATTAATCTGAGCCAATTTATCCAGCATTCATCCATTCATTCATTTTCTTTTCGGCTTAGTCCCTTTATTAATCTGAGCCAACTTATGCAGCATATGTTTTACAAATCAGATGCCCTTCCAAATGTAACCCATCACTGGGAAACATCCATACACACTCATTCACACACATACACTACGCACAATTTAGCCTACCCAATTCACCTCAATACCACATGTCTTTGGACTTGGGGGGTAAACCGGAGCATTCGGAGGAAACCCTGAGCTCGATTCCAGCCTTTACGTCCTTCCCCTTTCTCCTCACGCCACGCTTCCCTGTCTGAGTACACCAGAAAAAATGAAAGGAAATAAGGATTATGGGTTTTTTGTTCACTGAACTTCAGGCATTCCACTTCTGCAGACAAAAAATGTTCAGTTGGTACAACTTAAAACTTTCTCTGTGTTCCAGCAAATGCACTGTAAAAATGTTTAAGTCAGTTCAACAAAAAAAAAAAAAACATAATCCAACCCAGCAGGCACTCAACATCATGAGACGTTAATATTAGGTTAGATTTAGGTCATGACGTCAGGTCACCTATGGACGTTATTTTGACATCCATTTTCGACAAAAAAATGTCAAATTTCGTTGATATTTGGTTGATTTCAGGTTGTGTTGGAAAGTGACCAAAATCCAATGTCTGATAGTGGTAATGTCCACACAACGTCAAGATGTAACATGATTAGACGTTGGTATTTGGTTGATTTTAGGTTGATTTTATGTTGAACGTTAGACATTGAAGTCAACCTGATTTTCATTTCCAAAAAAATCCATTGTCCCCACAAAGTTGGGGTACAACGTCATGTTAACGTCCTGTCCCTGCAGGGAATATTTCCTTTCGCTTTTTCTTGTTCACTCAACTTTAGAAAACATCAGCTGCACTGATCTAAAATTATTTGTCGGTAAGACAAAACACATTTAGTTGGGTTAACATAAGATTATTTATATTTTCCGGAGAGGTGAACTACTCTGTGACAAAACTTTTTAAGTTGAGCCAACTGAACTTTTTTTCTGTCTGCCAAACTGGAATGCCTGAAGATCAGTGAACAAAAAAACAATACTTATTTCCTTTCATTTTTTCTCATGCACTCAACTTTTTTTCACCTTTATTTGATAGGACAGTAAAAGCATTTAGAGAGGGAGGTGTGGGGAAGGATTGGCATAGGACCTCTAGGCAGAAATCAAATTCAGGTCACCATGAACACCAGAGTGCCATGTGTCGACACACTAACCACTACACCATTGGTGCCGACATGTACTTAACTTTTGAAAACATCAGTGGCACTAACCTAAAATGTCTGAAGTTGAGTGAACAAAAAACTCTTGTGGAAATTGGTACTAAGAAATAATACATTATCAAAACAAACAAACATAGATCAATTAAAGAAAACTAAACCAAAGACAAATCTTAACAAAACATTTATTAGATACAGAATTAGAAACAGGACAGGAGGTAAAACAACAATAACTGTAAACAAGATAAGGATCAAAACATGGCAGGACAAACAGGGGAAAATGCTTTGTAATGCTTCACATGTGAAGCATGCCTTCCTGTTTTTTTTCAGTTGATCTTTGCTTGTTTGTTCTGATAATGTATTACTTCTTTGTACCAATATCCAAAAGAGCTTTTTGTTTATTCAACTTCAGACATTTTAGGTATGCAACTAATGTTTTCAAAAGTTTAGCACACGTTGGTGCCGATGGTGTAGTGGATAATGCATTGACACATGGCACTCCAGTGTTCACGGCGACCTGAGCTTGATTCCTGCCTTGAGGTCCTATGCTAATCCTTCCCCTTTCTCCTCACCCCTTGCTTCCCTGTCTGAGTACACCAGAAAAAGCGAAAGGAAAAAAGAATTATGCTTTTTTTTTTGTTCACTGAACTTCAGGCATTCTAGTTCTTCAGACAAAAAGTGTTCAGTTGGCACAACTTAAAAAGTTTTGTCACAGAATAGTTCACCTCTCCAAAAATATAAATAACTTTATGTTAACCCAGCTAAATGTGTTTTTTTTTGTATTACTGACAAATAATTTTAAAAAGTTGAGTGAAGAAGAAAAAGCGAAAGGAAATAAGGATTATATATATGTTTATTATTATTATTATTATTATTATTATATATATATATATATATATATATATATATATATATATATATTTTTTTTTTTTTTTTTGTACTGAAATATTTTTGGTGACATCTTATTTTGACACATATTTTGGAGAAATCATTTGAAAATTTTACATTCTGGACCAATTTACTATTCTTTTGTTGTGTTTGTGGCTGTTTTTGCCCCATTATCTTCCATTATAATGACAGTTTTAGATTGCAACTTAATGATACCATATAATCATGCATTCTTAATTGTAACTGGTTTTCCCTGTTGAGAAGAGATACATTTACAAATGTTTACTGTTGATCATCAGTTGCAGTGCAAAAAAAGCTTAGTTTCTGGATAAAGATTATATGGTTATATGAAATAAGTGTGTGTGGGCATGTGCGAGTGTAAGAGAAACCTTTGCGCACGTACCTTGATATGTTTGAGTAAATAAAAATAAGCACCTCAGCTCTCAGAACACAGCAAACATAGTAAGTGTTTTTTATGCACTGAGACTATAATTTGCTGTTTTACTCCATAGAACTCCATACAAAAACCAGAATCTTTCTTTGCACAGGCCTATCTAAAGGGTTAATGCTGTCAGCTGATGATCAACAGTAAAATGAAAAGTTTGATCTCTTCCCAACAGCGAAAAGCACAACAATGAAGAATGCATGATTATTTAGTGTTGTGGCTTTGCTATCGAAAAATTTAATTATAATGGAAGTCAATGGAGCAAACACAGTCACAAACTTAACAAAAGGGTAGTCAATTTAAACAGTACACATAAGTTAAGTAATACCTAATTGTTCATTTATTGATACAAATGTGAATATACAGTATATATAATATATGTATATTGCACACAACATTAACAGTTAACAGAAATTATTCTTTTAGCATACCATCAATGCTTGTCTGTGATTTCATGAGACTTTTTTAAAAATCAATTGAGATATTTATGAAACTATGTCTTCTTATAGATGAAAAATTCTGCAGTATTTCAAATTATTGCAATAAATCTGAATTCAAACTTGAAGTCATTACCATTAAGATACAAAGCAGCTTGTCACTACTGGGTTAAACCTGTTTTGCATTCAGAACTGGCTCAAATCCTTGTTGCATTGATTCAAGGAGACTGAACTGGAAAAATCTCTCAGATTTTGGCTCATATCAACATTATAGCATTAAATTTGTCAGCTGCATATCCATGGTGTGAATCTTGTGTTTCGCTACATCCCAAAGGTGTCCTATTGGATTAAGATTTGGTGACTGTTGAATAAATTTGAGTAAAGAGAACACACTGTAATGTTCAAGAATGCAATTTCTGATGATCTGAGATTTTGTTACAGGGCTCATTATCCTGCTGGAGGTTGTATTACAAGATAGGTACACTGCAATCTGGACATGGTCAGTAAAATCTGGTAAGCTGAGGCATTTAAATGATTCTGACCCCATCACTTGAATTTCATGGCAGAAATTGAGAGTCATCGAATCAGCCAATGTTTTCCAATCTTCTATTGTCCAATTTTGGTATGCCTATGTGATTGATAGCCTTAGTTTTCAGTATTTAGCTGACAGGAGAGGCAGTGTGTGGTTTCTGTAGTTGTACCTCATCTGCTTCAGTTACTGTGTGTTCAGAGCAGAGGTGGGACAAAGTCATTGTTTGGCAAGTCACAAGTAAGTCTCAATTCATTGTCCCGAGTCAAGACAAGCAAGTCCCGAGTCAAGTCCCAAGTCAAAGGCAGCAAGTCTCAAGTCCTACGGTTTGACTTTCGAGTCTTTTCAAATCTTTTTAACAGAAAAATTAATGTATACAGATTATGTATGGTTGTAAGATCTGTATTTATTAAGCAAACATTTTTTTTATAAAAGAACATTGCTCAGATACATAAAAATACAAATGTTATTTTCTGAAGAAGTGCTGAACAGTGCTGCGTCTCGTCTCCACAGCATATTGCACAAGAACGAGTTCCACCACAATAGATTCCATTTTGGCTGCACCAAATCTTGGGGTGTCACACAAAAAAAAAAAAAAATGAATTCAGTGTGATGTTATAATTTTGGTTTCTGGTAAATGAATTAATGTGGTTTTAATTCATTTAATTAAATATTCTTATAATATTGCAATTTATTCCTAAAAACTATATTAAGTTTAAAAACCCTTTTCATATATATAAATAATTTTTCAATTATTTTCACATGCTTTTATTGTACAGCATACAGTATATGCCATGTTTAAAATTAATGAAGAATAATGAATGAATTAATTAAACAAACAAATGAACAAAAGGCATTACTATAAACACACACACTCACTATACAGACTCTAATAATATCATTTATCCATATTCCTTTACACTCCATACATATACAAATTATTTACCTAAAACACACAAGTTATACTCTATACATCTGCACACATAATACATCCTATACATATACAAACTATACATATACTCACATGATACACTCTATACATAAACACGCAGACACGATACACTCATGATACAGTCTATGCATATACACTCAATACTGTACATATGATACACTCTGTACATTTATATATGCATATACACATGATACACTCTATACATACGTATATATTTATGATACACTCTATACACATTTCCAAAAATGATATGGGTCTCTGGAATTAGAGGCTCTATACATTTGTACTCATGATACAATCTATACATGTACTCACATTATACAGTCTATGCATATATACTCATGATACACCATATACATACAATTGATTCACCCTATACATATACACATATTACACTCAATACATCTGTACAAATGGTCCACTCTATACATATACACACAAATGATACACTCTATACATATGCACACGTGATACACTCCATACATATGTACACTGGATACACTCATACACACGATACATATGCACACATGATACACTCCATACATCTGCACACAAGATACATTTTATACATATGCACACATGATACATTCTATACATATACAAACATGATACACTCTCTCTCTATATATATATATATATATATATATATATATATATATATATATATATATTTATGATACATTCTATACACATTTACAAAAATTATCCATTCAATAGATATGCTTACGTGATACACACACATGATACACTCCTGTCAGTGTCTGGGATAGAACCTGGGTCTCTGGCATGAGAGGTGTGTCACATAACCACTGAGCTACTGGAAATATATGTACACACTATACATATACACACACTTGATACACTTTATACATATACACACAGATTATACACTCCATATATATGCACACATGATACACTCCTGTCAGGGTCTGGGATAGAACCTGGGTCTCTGGCACAAGTCTCTATACATATATACTCATTATACACTCTATACATGTACTCACATGATACATTCTATACAAATATGATACACCCTATATATATATACACACATGATACACTCTTTACATATGCACACTGGATACACTCCATACATATGTACACAATACACTCCATACATTTGCACACATGATACAGTCTATACATATGCACACATGAGACACTCCACACATATGCACACATGATACACTATACAAATACACTTGATACAGACAAATGATTCACCCTGTTCGTATACACACAAGACATATTCTATACATCTGCACACATGATACATTCTATACATATATACAAAAATGATACACTCTATACATATACACACACATTAGACACCCTTTACATATAGACACACGCTATACACTCCTGCCAGGGTCTGGGATAGAACCTGGGTCTTTGGAATGATTCACATAACTACTGAGCTACTGGAAGTATATGTGAGTGTACACTCTATACATATGCACACGTGATATACTCTATACATATACACACACATGATACATGACACACTCCATACATTTGCACACAAGATACATTCTATACATATATACACTCCATACATATGCACACACTCTATACATATACACACAATACACTCCGTACATATACAAACATGATATACTCAATATATTTATACACACAAATAAATCACCCTATACATATACACACAAGATATACTATATACATCTGCACACATGATACATTCTATACATATATACACTACATACATGATATATATGTACACATGATACATTCTATACATATACACTCCATACTGTACATATACTCACATGATACACTCTATACATATACATGATACACTCCTGTCAGGGTCTGGGATAGAACCTGGGTCTCTGGCGTGAGAGGCTATATACATATATACTCATTATAAACTCTATACATGTACTCACATGATACACTCTATACAAATATACTCATGATACAGCCTATACATATACTCGCATGATACACTCTATACATATACACACATGATACAGTTTATACATATACACACACATGATACACTCCATATATATGCACACATGGTACAGTCTATACATTTACTCACATGATATACTCTATACATCTGCACACATGATACATTCTATACATAAATAAAAAAATTATACACTCTATAATTATACACACACGTTATACACTCCTGCCAGGGTCTGGGATAGAATCTAGGTCACGTAGCTCAGTAGCCATGTGACCTAGGTTCTATCCCAGACCCTGGCAGGGATAGATACATGACACACTCTTTACATTTGCACATATGATACATTCTATACATATACACAGTCCATACATATGCACACTATACACACATGATACGCTCGGTACATATACAAACATGATACACTCCATATATATATATATATATATATACATACACACACACACACACAAATGATTCACCCAATACATATACACACAAGATATACTCTATACTTCTGCACACATCATACATTCTATACATATACACTTCATACTGTACATATGCACACATAATACACTCTATACATATACAGTATACATACCCTCTATACATATATAGACTTCATACATATGCACAAACGAAACATTTTACACATATGATACACTCCATATATATATATATACACACGATACACATGATACACTCCATACATACACACACAATACACTCCATACATACAGATACACTCCACACGATACAGTCCTGTCAGGGTCTGGGATAGAACCCGGGTCTCTTGTGTGAGAGGTGAGTCACGTAACCACTGAGCTACACTAATCTCAAACAATGTGGAAGCGATTTTGTATAAAATTTCTATACATATGCACACATGATACAGTCTATACATATACACTCTATACATATACACACATGATACAAATACACACATGATACACTTCATACATATGCACACATGATACGTTCTTTACATATACACACACATGATACACTCCTGTCAGGTTCTGGGATAGAAACTGGGTCTCTAGCGTGAGAGGCTCTATACATATATACTCATGATACACTCCATAAATATGCACACATGATACAGTCTATACACATACACACACATGATACACTCTATACATAAACTTTAAATATAAACACACAATACACTCTACATATGCACACATGATACAATCTATACATATGCACACATGTTACACTCTATACCAGAGGCGTAGCGGACATTTTAAAAGTGTGGGGGGGTGCTGTATGAGATCATATGTTCAAATAATTATAAATCACCTGTTTCTAAATGGTCTGTCTCTAAAAGTGAGGGGGACGGATCCTCCCAGTCCCCCCCGGTTACTACACCCCTGCTCTATACATATTTACGCATGATACACTCCATACATATGCACACTGGATACACTCTGTACATATACACACCATACATCTGCACACATGATACACTTCATACATATACACACATGATACATTCTATACATATGCACGCATGATACATTCTTTACATATACACACATGATATGTCTTTCAGGACCACAGTGCTCTATAAATAAACATAATCATGCTTATGAACCCAACACTGGACATAAGAGCTATTTTAAACCTACACATAACTAATATAACCTAAGACAGACTATACAATATACACTCAATACCCACTTTATTAGGTACACCTTACTAGTATCGAGTTGGACCCCTTTTGCCCTCAGAACTGCCTTAATCTTTTGTGGAATAGATTTAACAAGGTACTTGAGATTTTGGTCCATATTGACATGACATCATGACGCAGTTGCTGCAGATTTGTCAGCTGCACATCCATGATGAGAATCTCCTGTTCCACCACATCCCAAAGGTGCTCTATTGGATTGAGATCTGCCGACTGTGGAAGCCATTTTACTACAGTGAACTCATTGTCATGTTCAAGAAACCAGTCTGAAATAATTCACGCTTTATGACATGGTGAGTTATCCAGCTGGAAGTAGCCATCAGAAGATGGGTACACTGTGGTCATAAAGGGATGGACATGGTCAGTAACAATACTCAGGTAGGGTGTGACGTTGACACGATGCTCAACTAATGAACCCAAAGTGTACCAAGAAAATATCCTCCACCCCATTACAACACAACCAGAAGCCTGTACCATTGATACATGGCAGGATGGATCCATGCTTTCATGTTGTTGATGCCAAATTCTGACCCTACCATCCGGATGTCACAGCAGAAGTTGAGACTCATCAGACCAGGCAACGTTTTACCAATCTTCAATTGTCCAATTTTGGTGAGCCTGTGGAAATTGTAGCCTCAGTTTCCTGTTCTTAGCTGACTGGCACCCGATGTGGTCTTCTGCTGCTGTAGCCCATCCAACTCAAGTTTGGACGTGTTGTGCATTCAGAGATGCTCATCTGCATACCTTAGTTGTAACAAGTGGTTATTTGAGTTACTGTTGCCTTTCTATCAGCTCAAACTAATCTGGCCATTCTCCTTTGACCTCTGGCATCAACAAGGCATTTGCACCCATAGAACTGCCACTGACTGGATATTTTCTCTCTTTTGAACCATTCTCTGTAAACCCTAGAGATGGTTGTGTGTGAAAATCCCAGTAAATCAGCTGTTTCTAAAATACTTAGACCAGCCCGTCTGGCTCCAACAACCATGACACATTCAAAGTCACTTAAATCACCTTTCTTCCCCATTCTGATGCTCACAATTGCAGCAGATCGTCTTGACCATGTCTACATGCCTAAATGCATTGAGTTGCTGCTATGTGATTGCCTGATTAGAAATGTGTGTTAACGAGCAGTTGGACAGGTGTACCTAATAAAGTGGCCGGTGAGTGTACTTTTACTTAAGACAAAACAATACTGTGCAAAAGAGGTATTTAAGGTTGAAAGAAGTAAGTAGTGCAACCTGTAGTGCTTAATATGTAGTACATTCAAGTAAACATTGAATTCTTAATATGTTCCACTTTGTGTTGCAAGCAACATACTTTTACAGTACCTGTCGAGACATGGCTTCATTTTTATTGAATCGTAAGAGCTGTGATGTGATGTCTGAGTTGAAAGAGGATTGAGGCGCAAAGGTGATGTTTGCAAACATTTAAAACATGATTAAATTGCAGTTCCGCTAGGTGACGCTACAGCTCAGAAACTGTCAACTTCAACATTAACACCTAAATCAAATCAATACTTATAATCATCACAGAAGTTTATTCTTTTAAAGTATATTATTTTTCTATTAAGTAGTCTTTTGGAAAGCCTGTTTCAGTCTACTTTTGTAAATTGCTTAATTTAGGGGCATTTAGAAAGTAGATCAGCAGCTAGATAATTTACTTATAGTTTTAGATTAAATTGACTAAAGCGGTGTGTCAAGTTGTGTACAATGAACTATCACAATACTTCTTTCTCTCCATTTCAACTTGAAACTATTTGGATGCACATACAGATGGCTCAATGGTTTTGAAACATATGGTTATCCATATTGTATCTGCCCGCATCGCTTATGCCTCTAGAATAAGCCTCAGGCCCAGAAATGCACAGGCTGTGATCCCGGAGGGAGATGAACTCGGCATCAGGAACCACTTTACATTCCTGCCATCCCTGTCCCTGCTCCTGCTGATCTCTCTCCAGCCGTGACTTCGCCTCTTTGAACTTTAGGCTGATGTGTGATTTGTGTTTCAGCACACAGAGAGGTCAGACAACAGAGGTGACCTGATTCTCTCTGAAAACTGTTTTCACACATTAACTTGAGTGATGGCTTCTGTATGAAAATGAAGACTGATACTAGTGATCAGGGAGAGCAAGTTATTCTTTAGGAATTTTGACTATTTATTCCATAGAGTTCTGATGCTGGTCTAATCTCTCTGAGAAGAGACTGAAAAGACTGACATTTTTAAATTCTGTTGCTCCACAATTGTATGAATGTGGCACAATAAACTTAAGAATATAAAATATATTAAGAGGTCTTAGAGCTTGCTTACTATTTTATATAAAATATTACATACAGGGGGGTCTTATCATACACCTGGTGCAATAAGGCGCAAGACGTGTTTGGTGTGATTTTTTGCTATTTTCAGACCAGCGGAACCATAATTTTCACGTTTTGTGCCACACTGTTTAAACAGCAAATCCATTTGCACCACTCTGTGGACTCATGGGTGTTCCGGCCTAAAAAGGAGGTGTGTTCAGGTGCATTGTTGGTGCATTGCTATTTTGAGGAATTAAATAGACCACGTCATTGACCAACTGAAAGCTGGTCTAAAGGCTAATGCAGAGCACATTAGCTATGGCCTATGCAGGTCCAAACGCTTACATATTGCTTAATACACACAGGAAAAAAAAGAGGATTAAAATGTTACAAAAATTATTATTTTCTACATAAATATAAAAACCACTACCACCATGCCTTCATCTCGGGGGGCTTTTTCAATTTATTCATGACAATTTGCTTTTGTATAATGTTATTATTATTAGCAGTATTATTTATTATATGCATATTTATATATATTTTTTATTAAAAACAAGTTTAGATTTGTCCACCTGTCAGATTTTGGAGATGTATGCATCACCATATGGGGCATAAGAATAGGACGTGTGTTTGGATATTTTTGACCACACTTCATTATTATTGTTCATTTATTCATTTACTGAAAATTAGAACTGAATTTAGAAATTGTTTTGAGACAAATATTTGCGCTTAACAAACGAAATTAAATATGTAGGCTAATGGATGTCTTCAATGGCGTGCGTACAACACCGTTTCCTTATCCACAAAAGTAAAGAAGTGAAGTCAAGAGTAAAAGTAAAGTAAAGAGAAAGCAAAGAGTCCGAATGGAGGAGGCTGGTTCTGTACTCGCACTGCAGGTGGTCTGTTTAACTGTTTTTCCACTTACAAAGTCCTCCATGTAAATAGGAAATGCGCCACGGCGCGATGCAACTGACTCTAAAGGAAATGGGAGATGAGACTCTGATCGGTTAAATGCATGTTATGCTCAAAACACACCCATAACTCATTAAGAGAATAAGCACAACCCTGTTTGACCATGCGCCGAGGTGCAGAGCGTATTTTTCTGTCCTAAAAATAGCAAAAGTGGATTCAGACATGCCCTTAATGCTTTTCAACCATAGATCATTCAAATAAAGCCCACAGATTTGAAATGGTATAAAATAAATTATCAGTATTTGATGTATTATTTATATACTGTATTATAGTGTTTTAACTTCTCTTATATATGCAGTATTTTATACACAAGATGTTTTTTCAACTACAGACATGTTTGTGTATCAGGGGTTGATTATTATTAGAAGTATAATGTGGATTTAACCCAAGCCCATTATTGAAAATAAAACTCTTCTTCTAGTAAAATGTCGCATCATATTATAGAACGGTATATAGGACATATGAATGAATGTATTAATTTGTATATTATCTCTGAATTTTATCTCATAATAATGCCAGTCTGTGGTACTTATTTGTACTTGACTTTATGAGCTATGTATAATAAAAAAGTGTAAGTTTATGTATCTTTGGAAGCATACAAATCATGCACTGATCTCACTCAGTTTTACATGGCTGCTGCTCCATTGTATTGCAGAGTGACATCCAGTAGTTAGTATTGGCATGGCATGGCACCCGGTTGCTTCATGAACTCCCTGTGCCAAGACACTCTTGTGCTTGGAGTCTGTTCTCTAATGACCTTATGACCTAACTGAGCCCTTCTGTGGTGGTAGGTGGGAGCAGAGCAGAGGAGGTCAAGTGGACACAAGCATTTCACATTAACTATTAGTTAGTCTTCTTTGATGCTATGCTCACTGTCATTTGAGCCTTTTGTGAAGAATATGGTTAAGACATTCTTCTTTCACCTCATAAATGTAGGTTAGCATGTTTACATCAAATTCTCAATTGCTAATAGGTTGATAAAGGCAGTATCTAAATCTTATAAAAGATTTTATTTTATATCCTGCCTTGTAAAATCTTTATTCTAACATATTGCATGATCTGGCTCCAGAATATTTTACTGAAGATGTAATGACTTACTTGTCACATCGTAATCTGAGTTTTTCTCAGAGAGATTGTTCATAAGACATGGCTTCATTATGTATGGGACAATGCAAATTTTTTTCATATGCTCCAAAGCTTTGTAATTCTCTCCTGGCAGACATCATGAAAACAAATTCAATAGGAACTGTTTATATTAGGTTGTCTTTATGATTTATCATTTTACATGGTTTTACATTGTTTTTCATATTACATTTTATTTGCATTGTTTGTTGTATATTTGTTGCGTGCATTTAAAGTGTACTGTTTAATATGTTGTTGCTTGCATGCATAGTTATACTTTTTAGAGGAACTATACAAAATGAATTGTTAATATTATTAGCCTGTGTTTGACTGTGAAAACTGTAAATATGCATGCAAAAATTTGTGAAACTAAAATCTAAAACACAGCCTAAAACTATACATATACACTACCTAACAAAAGTCTTGTCTTCGATCCAAGTTGTATGAGCAACTAATAATAACTTGACTTCTAGTTGATCATTTGAAAAAGTGGCAGAAGGTAGATTTTTCCTATTAATCATCTGTTGAACTGCATCCCAATCATCACAAATACTGCAGAAGATCTATTGGAACTCGTATGGACTCAAGATTCTTACAGAAATCTGTCAAGTTTGATGAAGGAAAAATCATGGTTTGGGGTTTCATTAAGAAAGGGGGCTTGCATTAAGTGGATGGCAAAATCAACAGCCTGATATATAAAGACATTTGTGCTGCCCTTTACATTACAAACCACAGAAGAGGACAAATTCTTCAGCAGGATAGCGCTCCTTCTTATACTTTAGCCTCCACATCCAAGTTCCTGAAAGCAAAGAAGGTCAATGTGCTTCAGGATTGGCCAACCCGGTCAACAGACATTACCATGATTGAGCATGTCTGGGGGAAGATGAAGGCATTAAAGATGAATTCAAAGAATCTTGATGAACTTTGGGATTCCTGCAATAATGCTTTCTTTGCCATTCCAGATGACTTTATTAATAAGTTATTTGAGTCATTGTAGAGATGTATGAATGCAGCCTTCCAAGCTCATGGGAGTCATACAAAATATAATTTTTTTTTCCACTGCACCATGACTTTATATTCTATACTGTACATTATTTCTATTAAGTGACAAGACTTTGGTCTCAGCAAAGTCAGACCTTACTGTCCTAATTAAAAAATTAAAAATCAAGGCATGATCATATTTATTTTGGTAAAATAAGCTTAATCTAGAGATCTTGAGTTGCCTTCAAAATATACACTCTCCGGCCACTTTAATAGGTATACCTGTCCAACTGCTTGTTAACGCAAATTTCTAATCTGCCAATTACATGGCTGCAGCTCAATGCATTTAGGCATGTAAACATGGTCAAGACGATCTGCTGCAGTTTAAACTGAACATCAGAATGGAGAAGAAAGGTGCCACTCCTGTCAGTTAAGAAGAGGAAACTGAGGGTACAATTCACACAGGCTCACCAAAATTGGAAAATAGAAGAATAGAAAAATGTTGCCTGGTCAGATGAATCTTGATTTCTGCTGCAACATTCAGATGGTAGGGTCAGAATTTGGCATCAACAACATGAAAGCATGGATCCATCCTGCCTTGTATCAACGGTTCAGGCTGGTGGTGATGTAATGGTGTGGGGGATATTTTCTTGGCACACTTTGGGCCCATTAGTACCAATTAAACATCATGTCAACGGCACAGCCTACCTGAGTATTGTTGCTGACCATGTCCATGCCTTTATGACTATAGTGTACCATCTTCTGATGGCTACTTCCAGCAGGATTACGCACCATGTCATAAAGGCAGAATCATCTCAGACTGGTTTCTTGAACATGAAAATAATTTCACTGTACTCAAATGGCCTCCACAGTCTAACATATAGTCTAACATGAGATTCACATCATGTGCAGCTGACAAATCTGTCAATATGGACCAAAATCTGAAGTATCATGTTGAATTTATACCACGAAGGATTAAGGCAGCTCTGAAGGCAAAAAGGGGTCCAACTCGATACTAGTAAGGTGTACCTAATAAAGTGGCTATTGAGTGTATATTGTATAGTCTGTCTTAGGTTATATTAGTTATATATAGGTTTAAAAAAGCTCTTATGTCCAGTGTTGGGTTCATAAGCATGATTATGTTTATTTATAGACCACTGAAAGACATATCATGTGTGTATATGTAAAGAATGTATCATGTGTGCATATGTATAGAATGTATCATGTGTGCATATGTATGGAGTGTATCATGTGTGCAGATGTATGAAGTGTATCATTTGTGCATATGTATAGAATGTATCATGTGTGCATATGTATGGAGTGTATCATGTGTGCAGATGTATCGTGTGTATATGTATAGAGTGTATCCAGTGTGCATCCAGTTGATATCATTGGCATCCTTTAAAAAGTTACAAATATTTACAATTAAAGTGCTGCTAGGATGTACCTTTATGCCACTTAACTGCACAATTTAGGTGTAAAAAAGAAACAAAGCAGTTACTTTTGAAAAAGTACTATCTCAGTGAACATTCAAGAAAAAAAATGTGCAGTTTGAGCTACAGCTCCCTCTAGGCATCGGCTCAGGGAAAAGCATGCGATTTTGCAGCCAAGACATGAGTCACAGGCAGATGATCTCAATAGGAAATAACCGATCATATCCGATTATATAGGCTGGAATTAATCAACAGGCTTGATCAAGTAACATGCAGTATAGAAAAGAGCTGAAAAACATTTCTTTACCACAGGCAACACTCTGTTAAGCCTGTAAATCACAAGTAATGAGTAAGGCACTGGTTCTTGAATGAATTAGCTCTGAAATAGGCAACAGAAGTGAACTGATTCTCAAACCCGCTCTGTATCCTTGAGTAAGCTGTTAGCATGATTTCACCATTAAGCTAACCACGAAACAGTCACAAAGGCCTCAGTCACAAAGTGCCAGCAGAAAAACACATAAGACTGGACCACTCATAAAAATGCAAGACATTAAACCGCAATGTAAACATAAATGCTGTGTTTTGATTGGATGCACATGTACACATAATTTATGCTGAATGGATTTATGGATTTATGCACACCTGCTAAGAAAGCATTGAGAACCAAGAGGAAGGTCAGTGTAAGGAAGTGTGGATTTGTACTATAATAATGCTGTTTCATTACAAACACTAATAATAATAATAATAATAATAATAATAATTTATAAGTGAAATACCAAAACTATTTTTCTGTATCATGGATGTGAACAAACTTTAATTTTGCTGCTGTTTTTTTTTTTTTTCAGATTTCTCTCTTTTTCTGTGCACTGCCTGCTGGCTTACAAAGTGGAATTCCAAAAAGCACTGGAAGGTTCTTCATTTCCTTCTGTTTAAATGGAAAAGAAATTTGGCAGCTGAAGGCAGACGACAGTGTTTGAGGGAACAGAATAACATAAACGCCCCCTTCAAAAACACTCCAGCTCAGGCTCAAAGCAATACTTGCAGAGTTAAGTCAGTGTTTATCAAACATTACCTGTCTGGCCTTCAAAGAGAGTTCAAAGGACTGAGGGAATCCTGCATATGGGTCAGATGACATGCCATGCTCACTTGGATATCTTAAATAAACAAAACTAAACAAGGGAAATATATATATAAATATTGAATAAGATATCATATATATATATATATATATATATATATATATATATATATATATATATATATATATATATATATATATATATATATAAATAATATGTATTATCTATTATCTATATCTTTTCCCCAATTTCTGTTTAACAGAGAAGATTTTTTACACATTTCTGAACATAATAGTTTTAACAACTCATTCATTTTCTTTTCGGCTTAGCCCCTTTATTAATCAGGGGTCGCCACAGCGGAATGAACCGCCAACTTATCCAGCATATGTTTTACGCAGCGGATGCCCTTCCAGCTGCAATCCATCACTGGGAAACAACTATACACACTCATTCACACACACATACACTACGGACAATTTAGCCTACCCAATTCACCTGTACCACATGTTTTTGGACTTGTGGGGAAACCGGAGCACCCAGAGGAAACCCACGCAAACATGGGGAGAACATGCAAACTCCACTCAGAAACGCCAACTGACTCAGCTGATGCTTGAACCAGCAACCTTCTTGCTGTGAGGTGACGATATCTTTTCTAATTTAAAAATTTTGAACTATTACTTTTGTCTATATGACATTTCTGATGACCATACTCAATACATTACCGGTTTGTTTAATAATAAGTTTTAACAATATGTTATTGTGCATTGTAACAAATATATTTTAAGAGTGATGTTTATATATTATACTTTTTATTTACATAATTTCAGCTAGTTTCAGTGATTTTGTCATTTTTCATTGATACTTATTTTTAAATAATTGTAATGATTTATTTAAAAATATTTGTTTATTTGAAAACATATTATGCAAATCTGATAACATGGGCAATTTTGGTTTATGTAATATCAGTTTCAGTGACAATATCCTGGTATAAATGCACTTTTTTGCAATTTTCTTTTTTTTTTTTTTGCATATAATATAATATAATATAATATAATATAATATAATATAATATAATATAATATAATATAATAATATTAATATAATATAATATAATATAATATAATATAATATAATATAATATAATATAATATAATATAATAATAAAATGTAATATAATGTAACACAATAAAATAAAAATAAAATAAAATAAAATAAAATAAAAGGCGACGTGGTGGCGCAGTAGGTAGTGCTGTCACCTCAAAGCAAGAAGGAATGAATATTATAATATAATACAATAATATAATATAATATAATATAATATAATATAATATAATATAATATAATATAATATAATATAATATAATATAATATAATAAAATGTAATATAATGTAACATAATAAAATAAAATAAAATAAAATAAAATAAAATAAAATAAAACAAAACAAAACAAAACAAAACAAAACAAAACAAAATAAAATAAATAAAATAAAATAAAATAAAATAAAATAAAATAAAATAAAATAAAATAAAATTAAATTAAATAATAGGCGACGTGGTAGCGCAGTAGGTAGTGCTGTCACCTCAAAGCAAGAAGGAATGAATATTATAATATAATATAATAATATAATATAATATAATATAATATAATATAATATAATATAATATAATATAATATAATATAATATAATACAATAATATAATATAATATAATATAATATAATATAATATAATATAATATAATATAATATAATATAATATAATATAATATAATATAATACAATAATATAATATAATATAACAATATAATATAATATAATATAATATAATATAATATAATATAATATAATATAATATAATATAATATAATATAATATAATCATCCACTACATATTTATTTAGCATAACTGCAGGTCACGCAGAACCTTGCTTTTGTAATTGTCATGGTTGATTTGAGTGCTAGGGGGCACTCTGACTTTTCAGACTATTGCAAGCCAAAATCATTGTCTCATCCCAATGGAAGGGCTTTGAAGTGTTGGACTAAAGCTACAGTATCTTAACTAAACTAGACTCTTTCTCTCTCTCTTACTCTCTCACAGACGAGCAGGGTCTGTTTGGCTCCCCAGGCCCCCTCCAGCTGTCTAACTGCAACCATTTCTCTCCATGCTAGATGTTCCAGAGCAGCAAAGAGAAAAACATACTGCCTGCAAAACACACTCCTCTTTCTCACAGACTCAGTGACGTGACACTGCAGTCCATCAGTCAGTGGCCTGAGGCTGTTTATGTAACGCTATATGGTTTGCATAAGCATTAACAAATGATTCCACATCAGTTATAGATTACAAATAGTCAAGCCGTCAATGCATTATGTGTTGTGCATTAAGAAGATCTTAACTCACAACAGCATTGCCTTTAAAGTTCGCCTTTTCTCGAGCTGCCAGCACACATGTTTCTAACAACTGTTGTGCAGTGGGTAAACTCCAACCATAAGCTTCCGAGACAGGTTGGGGGAAAAAAAGAGAGTGCGAATAAGCCGTATGGAAGAAAAAGGCCATCGCTGCGTGAGGAATGTTTCAGTAGCCGGGTAAAACTTCATGAGTTGCCATGCAGTGTCCTGTGTAAAAGTCTACAGTGACTGAGTCGACACATCTACAGTTAGGAGGCTCTTCTGAGTGAAACTGGTCGGTGACTTGGTGAAGAGAGGCGAAAGGTATGCACATTCCTCTCATGTATGTAGATCGTGCATGTGCTAGCAGAGTGACAACAGAGAAAGGAATAGAGTTCTTTTGAAAGTAGCTATTTTAAAATGTTTTTCCTGAAACTGACACTGAAATAGGGGCATTGAATATTTCATGAACTGTCTTTTTTGTGAAAGTCTTTTTATCTAATAATAATCAAGATTTTTGTAAAAAAAAAAAAAAAACAACAACATAATTTAGAGTAATCCCCTAGTATGATTTTGTAAATAGTTTAGTATATTAGTAAGAGTAGCTGTATGCACACCGATATAATTTGCATGTATGTTTGACAGTCTACACTCACCGGCCACTTTATTAGGTACACCTTACTAGTAGCTGGTTGGACCCCCTTTTGCTCGCAGAACTGCCTTAATCCTTTGTGGCACAGATTCAACAAGGTACTGGAAATATTCCTCAGAGATTTTGGTCCATAGTTGCTGCAGATTTATCGGCTGCTCACCCATGATGCGAATCTCCAGTTCCACCACATGAAAAAGGATTGGATGGAGATCTGCTGACTGTGGAGGCCATTTGAGTTCAGTGAACTCATTGTCATGTTTAAGAAATCAGTCTGAGATGATTTGTGCTTTATGATATGATGTGTTATCCTGCTGGAAGTAGCCATACATGTTGCTGATGGCAAATTCTGACCCTACCATCCGAATGTCGCAGCAGAATTCAGACCAGGCAACGTTTTACCAATCTTCTACTGACCAATTTTGGTAAGCCTGTGCGAATTGTAGCCTCAATTTCCTGTTTTAGCTGAAAGGAGTGACACCTGGTGTGGTCTTCTGCTGCTGTTGCCCATCCGTCTCGACGTGTGTGTTTAGAGAGGCTCTTCTGCATATCTCAGTTGTAACGAGTGATTTTTTGAGTTACTGTTGCTTTTCTATTAGCTTGAACCAGTCTGGTCATTCTTGTCTGACCTCTGGCATCAACAGGGCATTTGTGCTTACAGAACTCCAGCTCACTTGATATTTTCTCTTTTTCTGACCATTCACTGTAAACCTTAGAGATGGTTGTGCGTGAAAATCCCAATAGATCAGCAGGTTCTGAAATGCTCAGACCAGCCCCTGTGACACCAACAACCATGCCATGTTCAAAGTCACTTAAATCATCTTTCTTCCCCATTCTGATGCTCGGTTTGAACCACAGCAGATCGTTTTGACCATGTCTACATGACTAAATGCATTGAGTTGCTGCTATGTAATTGGCTGATTATAAATTTGCATTAACAAGCAGTTGGATGGGTGTACCTAATAAAGTAACCAGTGAGTGTATATACTTCATAAATGGACACAGCTGTGTTTTAGGTTAAAGACACAGATGCATATCAACACATCCGTAATGACAATTAAAGAAATAGTTACCAAGAAATAATTTTCTCACACTTGTGTCATGTAATAACACTGACAGATCTAATTTAATCAGTAGCATCCTCTTACTTTACTTTACTTTACTTACTTACTTTAAAGGTTGTGTTTGTTTCGTGTAGCTTACACATCTCTAACTGGCTAAAGCAGGTTTCACAGCGGATGTGGAAAGCACTGTGCTATGAAACTCAATCATTTCAATGAATTCGATCTGTTGATTTGCATCTGTGTCTTTAACCTAAAACACAGCTGTGTCCATTTATGAAGGATATACACTCACTGGCTACTTTAAACATGCTCTCACACAGCAGAACGTCAAAATTTAAAATGCCAGCTACTGTAGCTCTCTGCAACTCTCACATGGTCACCCACCAAAGCTAAGCAGGGCTGCGCCCGGTCAGTACCTGGATGAGAGACCACATGGGAACACTAGGTTGCTGCCGGAAGTGGTGTTAATGAGACCAGCAGGGGGGCACTCGACCTGCGGTCTGTGTGGGTCCTAATGCCCCAGTATAGTGAAGGGCACTCTATACTGCTCAGTGAATGCCGTCTTTCAGATGAGATGTTAAACTGAAGTCCTGAATCTCTATGGTCATTAAAAATTTCAGGATGTCCCTCGAAAAGAGTAGGGGTTCCTGCATTGGGCTCACACATATACTGTACCATGGCTGTTTGCTTCAACATTTATAAGCTGTGATGGGCATTCCATTTCCAAACTGTGCTGCAAGCAGTAGACCAATCACAACAGACTGGGTCATTGGATCAATCACAGCATATTAGCAGTTTACACGCAAAAGAGGGGTATGGAAAAATTAACTACTGAACAAATCATATGGCAGTCGTTGGGACAATAGGGTAAAAATAAATGCAAATTATAAGATAATGAAAGTGTTTTTTGACCCTGCATGCGTATCGTGGACTCCGCATGCTGGGAACTCCGCAAACCAAAATATGAATCTTTCATAGAACATAATAGGGGCACAACAAGTGAAAGTTCTTACTGACATTGTCTGGACCTTGATTAAAAATAAAGTTAATCCACTCTTTCCTAATGTTGGGATGAGAAAAAAGGCAATGCAAGGACTGTTTTCCACAGCTTGGCCCAGCACAGTGTCTCGTAGTCTCTTCAGAACATCTTTATTATTTGGTTTCTGCGTTGACCAACATTTGCCTCCCTCATTATTTACCTGCTAAAAAGGTAATGAAGTGAAGTAAGCATGATCTTCTGTGAAGCCACACTATTACATAATAAAGGGGCACATTCACAGTCATTTTGGCAAATCGGTTTCAATGTAAGCTGCTTTCAGACTAACAAGAACATTCTATATATATATATATATATATATATATATATATATATATATATATATATATATATATATATATATATATATATATATATATATATATATATATATCTGAGTTCATGACCCTTGTAAGATCCTTTGTTTATATTATCAAAATTAACTAGGAATGCAACAGGTCTGCTGTTTATTGTTACTTTTAAGACCCATTCACACCAAGAAAAACAGCTAAACTGGCAACCAAACCGACACATGGTTTTGTTCTGTTTATTATAAGCATGTGATGCAGTTATGCCGTCTGCTGGTTTAAGTGCTCAAGCTTGTTGATTATGATCAGCTGCCAATGTTTATCATTTATCATCTAGTTTTGAAAGGGGTTTCAATTACAATTTAGGTTAGTTATGCATAAAGATGTGGTGTGAACATTGCTACTATATTATTTTAATGGATTTTTTTAATTATTTATTCGTCAATGTTGAAATGTTTTCATCATCAATTTGCCTTATTCTGCAAAAAATTGTAAAACAGCATGTGTGGAGATTTTAATTCATTGCTGCTAGACAAAAAAGCTTCCTAAACTCCATTAAGGATTTGAAATATCTTTAAATACCTATTTGTGTGTTCATCTAGGTAGGCGGACGAATGGATTACAGGTCAGTTTTTTTGTTACTCTCTGTGTGTGGGCTGACTCGGGCCTTTACAATGGATTTGGACTATGGAGGTGTACCACTCTGGATCAACCGTTTTCTAGGAGAGCCGAGCGTGTTGACTTTGAAAGACCGGATGGATCCAGGCTGGTATCGGGCTGTGAACACACAAAGCTGTCCTTTGGAGTGCGACTGCCCAATTCAGTGGCCGACTGCCGTTTATTGTGACCACAGAGGCCTTAATCAGCTTCCCTCTGGCCTTCCATTCCGCCTGCAGTACCTGTTCCTCCAAGGCAATATTATTACTTCTCTTGGATCCAGCGCGTTTGCCAATACCACCTACTTACGCTGGTTAATCTTGGACCACAATCAACTATTGAGTGAGCAACTTGATAATGTGTTGTTCTCCAATCTGACCTGGTTGGTAAATCTTTTCATAAATCATAATAACCTAACTAAAGTGCCAGATGGACTGCCAAGCGGACTTAAACAGCTGCGACTTGCATACAATCACATTGAAAAGATTTCTGAAGGTGCTTTCCAAAATCTGGACAGTTTGACCTTAATTTTGTTACAAGGCAATCGTCTGAAGACTATCGAAGAGGGGGATTTCAAAGGTATGCAATGTTTTCGTTTGTTTGTTTTTCCTAGATTACAAGTTTTCTAAAGATAAACCCAGAGATAAACTAATTTATTATTCACTAACCAATAAATTACTTTTAATAAAAATATATTTGTCTAAGAATAATAAATTGATTGATTGGCTTCCAATGTTTATCATTCTTCATCTTCAAAAACAAGTTTCAAATAGATTTTATTAAATTCGGCCTGAGATCTGTATGGGATTATTTATTGTTGGACAACACATATAAATTGTTTAATTTGTCTAAAAGGTTTAAAATGAACAATGTAGATGATTTTAAAATGATTTAAATGCAAAAACTGAGAAAATGAGAATCGGTTATTAAATAAATGATGGATGGATGGATGGATGGATGGATGGATGGATGGATGGATGGATGGATGGATGGATGGATGGATAAATTCCCAAAAAATTATGGTGGAATGAGATCTTTTATTTATTAGAATAATTAATTTAATCTATTGCATCAATGTAAATAAATCCCTTTAGAACATTTATTTTTAAAAGTATAAACAAGAGATAGACAGACAGACCTCTCATATCTGATATAGTAATCAATATGAGACCAATATTGTGCATTCAAAATGATCAGAAAACCTGTGCTAACCCACTTTATGACTTTATCTGTTATGTTCTCCACCAGGTCTTGGAGCCCTCAATCTCCTGGATCTTAGTCACAACTTTCTGGACACTTTTCCCAAACATCTGCCTCCATCTGTCCAGCAGCTTTATCTCTCCAACAACTCTCTGACTGGACTGTCTGAGAACAGCCTTCATGGCTTCAACAGACTCCGCTACCTACGACTCGGACACAACAAGCTGAGGAATGAAGGGCTTGACCCTGGAGCCTTTAACCTTACATCTCTGGTAGAGTTGGACCTTTCATATAACCGGCTGACAGAAATCCCCTCAGTTCCCATCACCCTTCAGTACCTCTACCTTGAGGTTAACCACATTCAAGGTGAGTTTGTATGAGGTTTTTACTTTAGACCAACCAAAAACAGCTATTCTATAGCACTGCAAAGCAGCACAGCTGAATTTCACTGAGACAGAGGAAAGTCTCGTTTCAAAAAGAGTGTTTCATGCTGTTTAACAAGGCACAAGTGACAAGACACAAGACAGAGAACCTTTTATTCTCCTGCTGATGTTACATTAACAAAACATTCCATAAATTGCTCCAGCAGAACTTGGAGAGGACATGACACTTAAATCTTCTTGCAGGTTTTCAAGAGACGTTTCAAGATGTTTATAATAGAAATAAAGTACTGCTGACAGTCGTCAGGAAACCATGGATTTGATTTTAAACGATTAAACTGAGTAAACCACACAATTTCCCTTCATATTGGGTCACAGCATTATGTGAATTTGAATTAAAGTAGCCATAAGGGAACTTTGAAATTTGACATTGAATTAAAGGAATTTACTACATTACACAGGCATGTGATCAGCCGATGACAAAAGAGAAAAAAATGAAAGAAGATAGATAATAATATAAATTCTAATAATAATAATAATAATAATAGAAATAATAAATAATATTCTTTATATAAATATATTTGATATTAAATAAATGATACTGAATAAATGAAGACATAAGGACAGATGACTTGCAGATGATAATAACAAATGTGCATTCTACAAATATAATATGAATATTTAATAAATATAAATTTTTATTTATTATTTTACATAGATTACACATGATCGTGTCATGCAAATGTGGAAAAGGTGCACAGCCGCTCACGCATTCAAAACGATTTCATAATCTTGCATATTGTCAGTGGCTTCGTCATACGCACACATTATAGGACTACACAATATCTTTATACCTGAATGATGTCCAGAACAAAGCAGTTGCTCCTTCTTGTGCACAATGATGAACAATGAAGTCCCAAACCATCAATCAGATCATCTGCTTTGATGAAGATTAATCTCATTGAGCCTCGCCCCCTCAAAAAAAATAAAAAACTTCGGATTTACGCTAATTAGGGAACGCCCCATTGAGCTCGGAAAATACGAAAATCCATATGCGAAAGAAACACATCCCTGATTCTAAAATTGACCAGATAAATGTATTCTGGAAATGACAGTTCTTTTATCTTGGTCTACATATTTTATTATATTCAATAATTAGCACTTTCTTTTTTTTTTTTGCTTTTAAATGTAACCAAACATTGTTGGATTGTAAACACCTCAGGTTAGGCAACTTGGAGGAGTTCAGATCACTCCAGGTACTCAACCTGGGCATAACATTAGATCAGAACTTAAAATTTAATAAATTTATTTCAAATGTGGTTGGAAATGGCTTTTACCAACTTCGCCTTCTTTCTAAAATGATGTTCTCCCTCACTACACATTCTCTAGAAATTGCAATACATGCACTTATAACCTCCAAGTTAGACTATTGTAACTCCCTCTATCTTTGGCTGCCTAAGTCTTAGATCGCTTGCCTACAGTACAAAACTAACTAGACTTAACCAAAAGCCCAAAAATATGCACGTCACTCCCATTTTGAAGGCTCTTCATTGGCTACCGGTGAGACGAAGAATCAAATTAAAAAAAATTCTCTTTGTGTTTAAAGCCTTACATGGCCTGGGCCCCAATTATTTATGCCAACTGATTGTGGTCTACACTCCATCCAGACACTTGCGATCCTCTGATCAGTTTCTATTGAAAGTCCCAAAGGCCCACCTCAAAAGCTGGGGCGAACGTGCATTTGCAATAGCCGGTTCTCGTCTTTGGAATGTGCTGCCACTAGAAATAAAAATGGCTTTGTCACTGCAAATTTTTAAGGCTGCATCCAAAACCGGCTACTACTCAGTATGTACTGCATTCGAATTTAAATGTACTACTCGGCTGTTAGAAAAGTTTGTTCTATACAGTATGAATGTGAGTAGTTTGAATGGAATTCGGACGTACTACATCCGCCATTTGGTCATCATCACATGACCTACCTGCATCACTTGCATCGCTTCACTCCTGGGATAGCGCAGCGTGCATGGCATGCGCACTTCAGAATCTCGCTGGAAGTAGTAAGTCATCCGGGTACTTCTCGCATACTGATTTTCGAATTCTATGAATTCAGACATACTACTCAGCTCGCATACTGATTTTAGCGTACTATATAGTATGGAAGTATGCGGTTTTGGATGCAGCCCAAGTCTAAATTAAAGACTCATCTATTTTCTAGGTCTTTGGAAGCATAAGTCCTTTCCCTGGGTGGGGGGCAAATGGTCTCATTTTTAATCCTGTTTAGTGTGGTCAACTGTGGTAGCATCTTTTAACTAGGCGGAATTTTTTAAAGGGTCTATTACTTTCTTGTTTTCGGCATTGAAACCAAACTGTTTTTGTATAATCTATTTTACATCCTTTATGCTCTTTTACATTATGTGCTTATTGCTGTTTTGTTTATGTCCATACTGCTTGTTAGTATTTTCTCTGTAAAGCACTTTGTGCGGCCTTGTGGCAGTTGGAAACGGGCTATATAAATAAACTGGACTTGTTCTTGAACTTGAACCAAACATAAGATCAAACTGCAATACTAAATTCTTATAGCCACAGCCATATCACCCTGCAGCCTAATACCGGTTACTCATTAAAGCTAAGCAGGGCTGAGCCTGGTCAGTACCTGGATGGGAGAACACATGGGAAAACTAGGCTGCTGTTGGAAGTGGTGTTAGAGAGGCCAGCAGGGGGCACTCAACCTGCAGTCTGTGTGAGTCCTAACGCCCCAGTAAAGTGAAGGGGACACCATACTGTCAGTGGGCACCATCTTTCAGATCCAGATGTTAAACTCTGTGGTCATTAAAAATCCCATGGCAATTCTTGTAAAGAGTATGGGTGTAACCACGGTGTCCTGGCTCTTACGATCATGGCCTCCCAACACTGTAAAAAGTGGAAACTTAAACAAATTTCTTTGACTTGTTACAATTAAATAAATTAAGTCTGACAAACTTAATTTATAACAGTTTTCAGTAATAAATTAAGTTAGTTATTTTAGGTGTAACAGGTTTTGGTCATTTATTTATGGAAGGTATAAATATTGTTCACTATCAATAATGTGCATGACTTGTATTTGCCACAAAAAAAAGTATTATTTTTATATTTACATGGGAAGGGAAATAATTCGATATGGTAATAAAAGTATGTTTACTATTATTATTACATTAACATTATTATATTGAATGATTTGTACTGTACTGCACGTACTGTTCCATACCTGTTTTCTTTAACAAATTACTAAAACTTGTTACACCTAAAAGTACTAACTTAATTTATTACTGAAAACTGTCATAAATTAAGTTTGTCAAACTTAATTCCTTTAATTGTAACAAGTCGAAGTAATTTGTTTACGTTTTCACTTTTTACAGTGAATCACCTCCATCCACTAAACTGGCTCTATCACTGTCTCTCCACTCCACCTATAGCTGGTGTGTGGTGAGCACACTGGCGCTATTGTCCTGTGGCTGCCGACGCATCATTCAAGTGGATGCTGCACACTGGTGGTAGTGTGGAGAGACCCCCCCCCCCCACCTCATGATTGTGAAGCACTTTGGGTGTATGGCCATACTCATTAAATGTGCTATATAAGTACACATTACATTACATTCATTACTTGAAGATTCTAATTCAGTTCACATTCTGTAAATGTAACGCTTTTAGAATGAGTTAAAAAGAACTGTGAACTACACACAAATCTGTGGCAAGAGAAACAGTGCATAACGATGAAGAGAAGATTTCAGGAACCACAATACCTATAAATCTGCTACAGTTTTAAACATCAGCCAAGTGCAGAAATGACTCTAAACACAAATCTGTAAGCTCTCCAATAGCTTGACTGAGAGCCGTTCGAATGTTTGTGTCCTGATTAACAGTCTTACAGAATGAGGCCGTGTTCTCAGGCCCGATGAAATAATCCCTGGCACGACAGAATCAACATTCAGACACGGATAGGCCATGGGAAAAATGACAGAGAGTGTGACAAGCGAAATAACAAACTTTCCCTGCTCACTTTGGTTTCCTTTCCCCCCTCTCTTGTTGTCTAATGTGTTTGTCGCAGCATGTCTGCAGACAGAAACATCATGGAGAGACGCAAGGTGACTAGAAAAAGTAGGTTAGCTGAAAGAGTAGGAGGGAGAGAAGAAAGTGGGAAGGTTTAGGAACATCTGCGAATACTCCAGAAGGAATCCACATGTGTTAAAAGCACGCTCTGTTCTCTCCCCTCCTCCTCAGCAGCAGGCCGAGCTCAGTTACCGCGAACAGCAAAGTCTTTAGCAGCCATTCATTTCAGACAGAAGTTACACAGGATGCACTTTCTTTAAAGCACACAACAAATCCTCATGTCATTAATTGTGGTTTACCAACTCAAATAGAAATATGCCATTCTAATAATTCACAAGCCAACATTGAAAGTGACAGAACAGACAATTGGCTTGTTCTAACCAAGAATTGGAGGTAAGGTTAAACAACCTGTCAGATTACCATTAGGAAAACAAGTGGAAAGAATGCAATCCAGAATGTACCATACTAAATGAGCTACTAATAGTGGTTTACGACCTCAACGTAAGGTATAATATTCTAATTATTTACAAGGAACAATTTGTCAGATTTACCTTAAGGAAACAAACGGAAAGAATGTAAAGAACTTTTACATTTAAGTCATGTTGGAAATACTGTTTAGAGATATACATTCAAATGTGAAATTAACTGTCAGAAAACAAGTGGAATGGATGGACCAGATATTTTATTGGCTAAATGTGCTACAGTATTAATAGTGGTTTACCTGCTCAAAATGAAGTGTAATATTCTGCTAAGATACCAAATGGAAAGAATGTAATTAAACAACTGACTGTGTGCTTAAGTCATGACGGAAATGTCACATTTATGCACATAAATGCCAAAACAAAGTCGTGTGGGAAATTTAGGAATTTTTTTTAAGCCCTAAGTTTCCGAGTTGTGGGCCTACATCATGTAGATAAGGTACCATAGTTAAAAGTACACTGTTATGATAGATTCATGATCGAGTATAACTGACTATAAACTATTTTTGTAGACTATGTGTAATATAGTATTACTATATTGTATTACTACGATATAATAAAATAATCTAATACTACTACTATATATAATACTATAATAAATCCCTTTCCTTAGCCTGACATCGACATTACGACTTTTACTATGACATAAAGCAGGGGTTTCAAACTCAAATTGGCCATTACAGTGACTGACAATTCATAGGAGGGCCGTTTTAACAATCAAGCACAAGAAAAAAGTGGAAACCTGACATAATCGATGCATGATGACAACAGACATGATGTTTATATTTCAAGCATTACCTGTCACCAGTAATAATGCAAATCAGCACGTTTATCGTGTCACACATCAGCTGCTGAAATATATCTGTTGTTGTTGTGTGTATGGCCAAGGGTTAGACACACACTCTGTCATTCTCTCACAGAGTATCCACAGTAAAAACTCAAGCTTTTTTTTCTTGTTGTAGATATTGATGGGGTAGTTTAAATAGCTATGAAAATACTACAAATAATAGGCATAATAATTATTATTCTGGCATAATCAATTGTATTGTGCCAATAGTGTAAGAACAGCAGAAAGCAGTTTGGGTAACTAAAGTGACTTTTAAGGCAGTTGTTCAATTCAATTCAATTCACCTTTATTTGTATAGCGCTTATACAATGTAGATTGTGTCAAAGCAGCTTCACATAAAAGGTCACAGTAAATAGGAACAGTGTAGTTCAGTTTGTAGTGTTTAAGTTCAGTTCAGTTGAGCTCAGTTCAGTGTGGTTTAATAATCACTACTGAGAGTCCAAATATTGAAGGGCAAATCCAACGATGCGCAGCTCTATAGATCCTGAACCATGCAAGCCAGTGGCGACAGCGGAGAGGGAAAAAAAACTTCACTAAAGGCGGAAGTGAAGAAAAAAAACCTTGAGAGAAACCAGGCTCAGTTGGGCACGATCATTTTAATTTCTCCGCTGGCCAAACGTCTTGTGCAGAGCTGCAGTCTCAGTGGCGGAGGCTGGAAGCTGGCCTCAGTGAAGACTCGTCTGTCTCTGGAGCGTCACAGGAATCAGTCTCATGTTCTCCACTCTTCCATGACCATCACAGTAGCTGCTCAGGATTCGGCCTGGTCCAGGATATGGAAACCTTGGGATCATCTCGTCGTTGGTCTTGGATCGAATCAGTGACTCTGCATAGTCTGAGGGCCTCGGGAAGAGTATCCCCAGGTGGAAATGGAGAATAAAGAAAATAATTAGCGTAGCTGATGTTCACAGTGTATATCAACAAGATGCATAACCTGTGTGGAAGCCCCCTAAGTGGTGCACTAAGTGTATGCTTTACTGAACAGATAGGTCTTTAATCTAGTTTTGAATTTTGAATTTGAATTCCTCTCGATATCTTTCTTTTTTTGTAAAACTACAACATAGAGGGGGAAAGTATGTACATATTCACATTTACTTTAACAAGTTCAATTCAACTAGCAGTACAATTTTACTAATGGACATAATTTGTACATGCAAATCTTAATAAGCATATGAGGAAAATCTATTAAATAAGATCTATTACATATTTGAATCCAATTTTAGCAAAATTTGTTACACCACCAGCAAAACATGTAAGCCATTAAGAAGTGTTTGTACATCAAAATACAAGTGGTATAAAACTGATAATAATCAAATGACACTTGAATATTTACAAAAACAGAGCTTTAGTAAAAATAGAGCACTTACGGGCATATATTTTAATGTTTAAATCAGCCACAGAATAAAAATGCATGTGTGTTATTCTGGAGCGTACACTGAGAGAAAATGAAAGTAAAACTAATCTGAATGCAGTATTATAAATGTCGACTAGGTGGCAGGTCAAAACCACAAGTGGCTAGACGCACAGCACAACAATGACAATGGTTCAAAAATAGATGTTTTGGTGGACCAAATATCTTTATATACGTCAGTTGTGGGGTGGGGGAAAGAGGAGGGCAGCCCTTAAATAGCCCATGGGCTGGCAGTTTGAGACCCTGCCATAAGGTATACACTGATTTTTTTAATTAATTTTTTTGTTGGACCAGCTTACAAATTGATCATCATGTAGTAACACGTACAATAAGTGAGTTTGTTTAAATTCATTCATTCATTTTCCTTCAGCTTAGTCTCTTTATTCATCAGGTGTGAACCGCCAACTTATTCAACATACTGTATGTTTTACAGAGCGGATGCCCTTCCAGCTGCAACCTAGTACTGGGAAACACCCATACACTCTCACTTTTACACACATACACTACAGCCAATTTAGTTTATTCAATTCACCTATGGCACATGTCTTTGGACTGTAGGGGAAACCGGAGCACCTGGAGAAAACCCACGCGAACGCAGGGAGAACATGCAAACTCCACATAGAAATGCCAACTGACCCAGCCAAGGCTCGAATCAGTGACCTTCTTGCTGTGAGGTGACAGCACTACCTACTGCGCCACTGCGTCACCCCCTAGTTTTAAGTTATGTAACCATAATTATAGTAAGTTATAACAAACAAATTGAATTTTTCAAGTTGAATCATGTAGAAATAGTGCTTTATGTCAACAAATGGCCATGTTCACTTGTCACATTGCAGGTCTTGTGACATTATCTGGAACATTTGATAATCATTCAATTATTAAGTCTTGTGGCTTTTAGAAATGTGTGTACATGCCACGTTATCTTTTACCAAAAAAAAAAAAAAAGAAAAAAAAGATGAACTAATATCTAGGATGTTTGGAGTAAGACTTGCTATATATGTTTCATTAATTGCTGTTCACACAACGGCAATAAAATCCAAAGCTTATTATTGACAAGTCACTACTGAAAATGATGACATCATGATGATTATAACATACAACAGAAATTTTAGAAATAAGTAAACAACCTGTGAATCTATCAAATCTATGTACCTTCAGAAAATAAACGGAAAGAATGTAATAGAGAGTGTATTGTCTCGCTAGGGCCATTTAAAAGGCTCCAAGTCTGAGGGTGGAGACATGGTGTGCCTGTTTTTCGCATAGATCACCAGAAAATATGATTATAATATTATTATTGCTGGACTTCTGGCAATAGAGTGAAAAAGCTAAAAAGCAGTTACACACCTTAAGTGCTTTATAATCGCATATTGATTCTCTGTGGTGAGAACAGTTTTAATACCACCAGAGATAACTCAATTCATGAAACTCTGAAGTTGAATATTAGCAGCCCAGACATCTAAATATTATTCTGCCATCACATTTAGCATTCAAAACTGAATGAAACAGATTTTCCCATCACAGATGTACTGATCTTGTGTTTTTACTGCCACAGCACACCTGTAACTTATTTACACAGCATTGGGAAGCAGCTCCTGTTTATGAGGGCTGTATTTTGACAAACGCCTGTTTCAAACTCTCTGGAACAGCATGTCACATCAATCGCTGAATATGTTGACCTCATTGTCTGGCTATCTTCTGTCCGCAATAAATAGTGGAAGTAATAAAGCTTAATACAGCTTAACAATCACAGCCAGTAAGATAAGATGGAAATCAAGAAGAACAAAATTAAATTAAATAAAATTAAATTAAATTAAATTAAATTAAATTAAATTAAATTAAATTAAATTAAATTAAATTAAATTAAATTAAATTAAATTAAACATTGCAACTAAATTTTAACACTCAATCTGATCTGCTATAACTTTTCTGTTGTCTTCTAGAGTTCAACGTGAGCAGTTTTTGCAGGACAGTCGGACCCTCATCATATTCACGTATGAAGATCCTGAGACTGGATGGTAATAAACTGGAGTATCACAAGTTGCCTCCTGACTGGGTTTTCTGTCTGCGTGTCCTCCATAACATTTACATTTGATCTAACATAAGCAGCCATTACATTAAGCAGCTCTAGATTTTACACCATACAAGCATGCAAAGCTACATCTTAATATATATTGCAGTAGAAAGTGTGCCATCATGCTAAACTGCTCAGTGTTCAAGCTAAGGTGCAGATATTTTGAGTACTTATGTTGTAAATGGTCTTGTATGCTACTCATGTTGTACTGTATATGGGCATATATATTTTGTGGAAATGCTGTGCTTTATTCAAGTGTTTATGTCACATATTCTAAGGATATAATGAAAAATAAACAGTTATTTGAGCAGATATAAACAATTTTTGAACATTCTTCATCAAAGAATTCTGCAGAAACATATTAAGCAGAGTTTTCATGTTGATTGAACACCAAGTAAGTATATTTGAAATTATTCTTAAGTATTATTTAGCTCAAAACTTCTGTAAATGCTGTCAAAAATGTGTCAATAAAAATAATGTTGAATACAGTTAAAAATGCAGTCCTCCAAGTCCGAGGCCATGGTGTTCCACCAGAAAAAGGTGGTTTGCCATCTCCAGGTTGGAGGAAAGTCCTTACCCCAGGTGGAGGAGTTCAAGGCCCAATCCCAATTCTATTGTTGTACCCTTACCCCTTCCTCTTGGCCCTTACAACCGAGGGTTAAGGGGAAGGGCTTCAAAATTTACCCCTAAGAATTGGGACAGCACTACAGCACCTGCACACGTCATCATATGTCATCGCGATCTCCTGCTTCATGTGAGATCAGACGATCGCGACTGCTGTAGTTATTCCAGTTGTGCTATTTTTTGGTATTTATCTTCAGGAAATTTCCGAAGGCCATATTCCCCTACTAAAAAAACCCAGCTTAAACCAGCCTAAGCTGGTTGAGTGGTTTTAGCTAGTTGGCCAGCCTGGTTTTAGAGGTAGGAATCTTGTTTTTTTCAGTAGAGTCATCAATGTAAACACACTAAATCAACATTAACATTATAGCAGACACTGTAAACAGCTCATTCCCAGCCACTTGACATTACTGACAGGGTATTCGAGAGTCAGAATGTTGTGGGACTGCTGTACAGGAGTTATTATTAGGGATTATAGATTATAGATATAGATTATAGATTATTAGATTATTATTAGGGATTATAGATTATAGATATAGATTATAGTTTTTTAACGTTTTTTTAAAAGCATGACGGTAAAACATGAACATTAAAACATTTGTTTGTTTGTCATAAAAATGTGTAATATTGACAAAAAATACTAATTTGTGGATCTCCTTACTTTCGGGTTCAGCAATACTGCCATTGTGGTAGGTGTGTTCTGGGAAATTTTCTTATCCCTTGGTTTCGAGTGTGGTCCTGAAAATTCTTGGTTCGAAGAGCTATTCACCCTTTCCCCTTAGCCCTATGCCTTCAAGCTAAAGAGAATTGGGACACCACTACCCCTTGGCATGCAAGCACAAAATGAGGGGTAGGGGTAAGGGGTAGAATTGAGATTGGGCCCAAGTATCTTGGAATTTTGCTCAGGAGTGAGGGAAGGATGGAATGTAAGATTGACAAGCGGATAACTGCAGTGGCAGAAGTAATGCGGTCGATGTACCGGTCTGTTGTGGTAAAGAAGGAGCTGAGCCGAAAGGCAAAGCTCTCGATTAACTGGCCAATCTACGTTCCTACTCTCACCTATATGGTCATGAGCTTTGAGTCATGACTGAAAGGACAAGATCTCGAATACAATCGGCTGAAATAAGTTTCCTTTGCAGGGTGGCAGGGTGCACCCTTATGGATAGAGTGAGGAGCTCTGTCACCCGGGAGGAGCTCGGAGTAGAGCTGCTCCTCCTCCACATCGAGAGAAGTCAGCTGAGGTGGCTCGGGCATCTGTTTCGGAGGCCTCCTGGAAGCCTACCTAGCAGAGGCGGATTTAGGCATGGGCAATTCGTCCGCAAAAGGGCAATATGAACACGGGTAGTTACAAGGGGCGGCTTGGAGACTCGACAACCATCCATCACCCGACCAACGCCCCCACTCTTCACTTTTGCCCATAAAAGGGCGGCACGAATGCCAGTATCTTACAAGGTGTGGCATGGAGACTCAACCCACATCCCCACCCCTCCCCGTTATTCACTTTCGTCCGCAAATGGGCAGCACGACCGCCGTTTGCCTAGAGCGCCGGTTAAGATTGTGTCGCTACTGCTACCTAGGGAGATGTTCCAGGCATGTCCCACAAGGAGGAGGCCTTGAGGAATTCCCAGGACACGCTGGAGGGACTACGTCTAGACTGGCCTGGGAAAGCCTCGGGATCCCTCCAGAGGAGCTGGAGGAAATGTCTGGGGAGAGGGAAGTGTGGGGTTCTCTCCTGAAACTGCTGCCCCTGTGACCCGGCCCCGGAAATAGCGAATCTATGAATGAATGTGTCTCTATATTTTGCCATCATCGAGACTGGATGCGTTAACTCACTGGTGCTATACAGGTTAGTTTAACGACAAATAGATGTGTTTTTTAAAGTTTCAAAAAAGGGCCACTATCCAACAACAAAAATATCATCCATCCATCTATATTTTTTTATTATATTTCGCCATCATCACGTCATTTGTTTGTACGTTTAAAATGAATTTTGCTCAAACAGTTGCCTTAAAAATGAAGTTCTAGAATTTCATTACAATTGAAACCCCTTATGTTATATAGACAGTGCAATTATTTTCAACTGTCTTCCAAAAAAATTTAGTTGTTTCCTGTTTTAATAAAACTTGAAATATGTTGAAATACTGCAAAATTACTCATATGATAGTCATCTCAACTCTGCCTGGCTATTTTATGTGAAAAAAAAGAAGTAATTCTTAGTACACCGCACTGATCATTGTCAATTATACTGTATCTGCAAACACTTAAACACTACAAACATAACTTCATTCTTTTTAAAATATATATTCAAACTGCACAAGACAATGCCTATGACACAAAGAAAGGATTTAGTGTGAAGTACTTCTGAACTTTGGACACAAACACATTCCACCCTGTGACACAAAGAATGATTGAGGGTCCCTCTGTGAGTATCCATGAGCAAAATTAGTTTAGCCAAAACATAATGTGTCCAATAAAAGAAATGTTGGATTGTGACTATTACAGTGCTTCTTATTAAAAAAAATGTATATATATATATATATATATATATATATATATATATATATATATATATATATATATATATATATATATATATATATATATATGGATGGATGGATGGATGGATGGATGGATGGATGGATGGATGGATGGATGGATGGATGGATGGATAGATAGATAGATAGATAGATAGATAGATAGATTTGGTAGCCTCAAGATCCTGCACATCAAACAAATGGGCAATGAATATATTTTTCTGTCTTAGGTCATTGAAATAATTATTGTGAATGATGTCGACAGATTGTGACATTCAAACACTTACTAGTCAAAAAAGCCTTGATTAAATACAAATGGCAAATGAACTTTTCTGTCCTAAACTATACAAATAAACTTGCCAAAAATATGCTTGACATCAGTGTCAAAAAAAAAGAAATAACACAATGCTTAAGGATGCTATAAAACATCCAAAAACTTTTAGTAAACTTTTAATACATATTACTGTAAATACAGGACAGAAGCGAAGAGTGTTCTTTCATTGTCACAGCTTCAGTCAGTGGCCGCTTGATGTTTCCAGGTCAGTATGTGTTTGCTTTGTACATTGTAAATGCAGATATCTGATACAAGTAACGTTATATAGAAAATGTAAGCGGTTTATCAAAAACATCAGGCACAGTGACAAAAATTCTAAATTGGCCTTCATCAAGGTCTGCAGTGCAAATGCAGCCTGAGATTCCTCTCAGTTATTGTTCTTAATCTGTACCTGGTGCTAATTTCTTTAATTATCCGACAAACACTATTTAACTGGTAGCCCTATATTACAATTTTCACTGAATTTGCAAGATCTGTGACTTCTAAGATATTACATCTTTACAGTGTCACTAACTCATTCAAGTCCACCCAAAAAGTTGGTCGTCCATGAAAGTTAAATGTGTAAGATGTCAGGATAATGCAATGGGTCTAAATGGACATTTGGTTCAAGACTGCAGCTGGAACTACCATACTCACCACAGTTGAACAGAGTAAGGGTCTGTCTTGGCACACAGTGTCTTGAAATTTGCAGTTAGTATAAAATGTAAGTTAAGATTGTCCCTTATCATGTCATAGTTGTGGACTCTCCACCATCAGAACCACCATCACCATCAGCACCCTATCATGTAGAATGTTTTCAGATCCTTGATGATGACGAGAACAAGAAATTATATAATGCAGACAGAATCGTATCATATTCCTTCAAACCACTGCCTCCAGTGAGGGCAAAGCAGAAATGAGACGCACACTAAAAGCCCCGCCCAAAAGGCATCCCATGTGACCAGAAGTGAAGAAAAGTCTTTTCTCATTTTAAATAATAAACCCAAATCACTGACTTCTGCCCATGCCTGAATGCGCTTTCTCAACAATCTCCTGGCTGACCTCTGATTTGATGTAAAACTCATTTTCAGAGGAAGCTTCCAAATGAAAGCACATTTGAAAGCAGCTGAAAGTCAGTGATTTGAGTTTATGATTTAAAACTTTGAAATATTTTTGTTACAAAAACAAATCGATCCCCTTCATAAGACATGCATTAATCCCTGGTGCCATTTAGGTTAGTTTTATGACAAATGTATGTCCTTTTGGAAGCTTCCAAAAAGGACCACTATCCAACACCTTTATACAGCATAGAAGAGCCAGAAAAACATTTAAAACTACTCTGACTGTGTTTGTCTTAAAGAATAAAGTCTGAGGAAACACAGAAGATGGCTTGAGAGTGAGTAAATTACACTGAAAAATCAATTCTTTGTTTTTTTAAAGGTAACTGGTTGTTATTTATATGGCTTAATTTAAACAAACACATTAAATTTAGTAATGTTCAACTTAATTTGTGTAAATTCAGCCCATATAGATTGTATGCATCCAGTTAACAGTTAAATTTAGTAAATCCAATGAATCTTTTTTTTCAGTATATGGGGTCATATGAACTATTCCTTTAAGCATGTGTCAACACAATCTCACAGAAATTCGTAACTTGATTTAGTGGCTAATTCGTACGAATTCGTTTGATCTAATTCGCACAATTCAGTACAAATTGCTCATCCCCCAATGATGGTTGGGTGTAGGGGCGGGGTTAGGTGCCACACCTCCTTTTTAAATTCGTACAATTTCGTACGACTGAACACGAATTAGCCACTAAACTGACAAAATGTAAAATACTTACGATCAGGCTGGTTATGTACAGTAAATGACTAGTCAACACATAAAACATAAAAAGGATGCTGTCTGCAGAAGCATATTGGCAGTACACTTTGTAATTTGTATACTGCAGTATTTTGGTCAAGAGACTGTCTGAGAGTGTGCAAACTAATCCACTATTGTGTTTGGATATATTAAGGCACAATTAATGCTTACAATGTGTATAGACAAAGTACTTAAAACTCAGTACAGAGTGAATTGAAGCACATCATCTTCAAGAGTACAGCTCATTGAAAACATTCCAACAGAATGAAGAGTAAATAACACAATCATACTCAAACTAAACTCTCATTTCACTCAGTCACATCACAATTGTCTTAGATCAAAAAACATTTCCCAAAATACCTTACGTTTGATCTATAAGTCTGAAGAAATGGCTCCTCTCTATCTAAACGATGTGAGTTAATGAACCATGTGTTCAAGATGCCATAACTCCCTCTGGGATCTCCACTAAGATTTTTGTAAGCGCAGAGCAGCAGTCCTGGATCAGCCGGGTTTGGACTTCACATTCCTCATTAGCAGAACCATGACAGAAGAAATATTGGTTCACTTCATCAGCCTTAATAAAGAAGATGGCTGAATTGGGATGACTATAGTCACAATCTTAAACCAAAGCCATCACATACACAGTCATATTGATAAACACATACCTTTATTTTTACCAATAAAAAACTTTATGATAATAATTATTCAATGTACAGCAACTTTCATATGTATATAGTTGGAAGCATAAAAGTTCCATAAACAAGTCTAAACATAACCAGGCAGTCTTCTTTTGAGAATTATGGGAAATGGAAAAATATATCGCCATGTTGTGGTAAAGTCATTAGTGAGGTAAATGACAGATTCATACCACCTCTGAAAGAAGAGGTGCTCCCTGAACAGACCTCAAAAACAGGGGTCCTACTTTAGCATATTGCATCAGTGGTTGCCTATGAAAGAAGAAAAATATATATTGAGGGGCCCTACTAGCCTAATTAAAAGCTTTCTTTAATTGTAGTAACTTAATTAAAGAGGTAGTTAATCATTACCATTAAACCCTCTCATCACTTGTTCCAGACCTATGTGAGCCTCCCCAAAAAACAATGCATATTACAAGAATGTTTGTAACTGGTAGCTATTGAATTACATATATATTTTTTCTTGCTATGGAAGTCAATGGCTACCAATTTCCAGTGGTGTAAAATAACAAATTACAATTACTCAAATTACTGTAATTGAGTAGTTTTTTTCAATTTACTAAGTAATTTTAAAAATGAATACTTTTATTTTGCCTTAGGTACATTTTTAGTGCTGTATAGGTACTTTTACTCCACTACTTTCCTTCAAAATGCAGTCACTACTTTATTTTTTCTGTCTATGGGAACCAAAAAAGTCCGTCTAGTGATTCCTGTCCAATCAAATCCCATAGAAAGTAAATCGCATCATACTGAACAACCTCAAGACATGGGTGATTTATAAATGCAGCAACATGTTTACTGTATGATGACTGAAATGGCCTTAAACTATAACTAAATGCATTACAGAATGTTACTTTTACACACACACAAATTACATGTAAATGCATAAGCTTTTTTCAGCATAATCCTCACTTCTTACTACTTTTAAGTACTTTTGAAAGGTCTACATTTTACTCCTACTTTGAGTAATATTTACAACAGATAGTTTTACTCTACTTCCATTACATTTTTGGGCAGATAATGGTACTTTTATTTGAGTATAATGTTTCAGTACTCTTTCCACCACTGCCAATTTCTAACATTCTTCAAATTATCTTCACTTGGAGAAATAAAACGTTTGGAACCACATAAGGGTGAATATATAGTAAGTTTAATTTTCAGGTAAACTACTATTTTAACTAAAATCAACTTAGTAAACAAAACATTATGAAAATTTGTGTAAATACACATCAAATCACTAAGCATTTTCAAGAAATTGTTGAAAACCCACCTCTTTTATTATGTACTGCTTTTTTATTGTCTCGTTTTATCTTTGTGTAGCACTTTGGGTTATGAGTAAGGTTTATTGTCAAATAAACCACTGTTTAAATCAGTCAGTCACAATAATTTAAAAAACATTTCAACAGCGTCTCTGCATGGGAACAAAATGCTCCAATACATGGTGCCACTAACAGCAATTCAAAAGGCCCAAACAGTATCAAGAAACGCACATCAACAAAATCAGTCCAACACAAACATTCAATTAACCCAACAAACAACAATTCAGCGAACTGTTTCTAATAAAACTATTCAACATGTTTGGATGTGTTTGTTAGAGATGTATCAAGGGCTGTTGTAGGTAGCAAGAGTTGTTGTAGAAACACTTTGAGACCTTCGTTATTGTGGTTTTCCCTTTAACAGTGTTCACTGACTGCATGTGCACTTCTTTTTAGCTTTGTTTATAGTTCTTGTTGATCAACAGTCAACAGCATGACTGTAAAAATAAGTATATATATATATATATATATATATATATATATATATATATATATATATATATATATATATATATATATATATATATATATATATATATATATATATATATATTTATATATATAAAATGATAAAACTTTTAGACATTTAATGGCTTCCCATAAATATTCTAGAGTGTTTTTCCTGTTTGTTTCTTCTTTTGAAGTGCACTATGGAACCTTTATCTTTGCTCCAACAATGTTGGTTGATGTTAAAAATGTTTAACAAATTGACTTTGAAAGATTAGAAAGTTTGAAAGCTATCTGTAAAATAACAGAGAAAGAACTGGCAGCTCATTACACTTTTTAATGTACTTTATTTTACATAACCAAACAGGCTAATACCTAGCTTCAAACTACTAAATGTTCAATAAAAGTCACTTCATTAATATTTTTAAGTGTCCCAAATTGCAATGACTTCAGCTGTCACATACTTCCTGTTTGAATGAATCAGTTGAATGAATAATTCACACATAAATGCAGTGTACTGTCGCCACCTACTGGCAAAATTATGTAATGGAGTCACTGAACAGAGATTAATAATTATAAAAAGACTGTTATACACGCTAAACCAAACCTGGACATTTTACGGCCACATGCCCACTTGAAGAATGCAGATGTCTGATGTTGCGAGTCAACAAAAAGGGACATTCACATATAGCGTCTTTTGTATGATCAGTTTCGTTATTTCAAATTCTCTCACTGAACTTGAAAAATATAAATAAATAAATAAATAAATAAATAAAATAAGGTGAAGCAATCAAAGAAACAACCCAATGGCATTTACAGTTGCAGTCAGAATTATTAGCCCCCTAGAATTATTAGCCCCACTGTTTTTTTTTTTTTTTTCCAATTTCTGTTTAAAGGAGAGAATATTTTTTCAACACTTTTTTAAACATGATAGTTTATTAACTCATTTGTAATAACTGGTTTATTTTATCTTTGCCATGATGATAAATAATATATGACTAGATCTTAAAGGGGCTAATAATTTTGACCTTAAAATGGTTTAAAAAAAAATAAACAGCCAAAGTAAAACAAATAAGACTTTCCTCAGAAGAAAAAATATTATCAGACATCTGTGAAAATTTCCTTGCTCTGTTAAACCATTTGGGAAATATTTTAAAAGAAAAAAAAAATCAAAGGGGGGCTAATAATTCTGACTTTAACTGTATATGAAGTTGATATTGTGATGCTGGTATTTAAAATAATTTGAAAATGTTTTTTTAAACTTTAGAGTTTTTATGAATGTTTATTGAATAGTTTCACAGAATGTTGTTTTTAATTAACTGTATTGGTTTGGCCCTCTAAAACTGCCCCAAAGTCTAATGTGGCCCCTTGGAAAAATTAATTGCCCACTCCTGCTCTAAACAAATCCACATTTGACCCAACATTAAACTAATACAATCCAGCATTTTTAGATTAAATTGGCTGAACATATTTATGCCAAGCTGAAATATTATGTGAATGTAATGTTATGGAGTCTTACAAGAAAAGCTTTTACTAACCACCTGCTTTGACACAACAATCACTGCAATAATCTATAATTTAATATCCCTTTTCTAACATATGCCAAATCAGTACATTCAAAACCCTGCTGCGTTTCCACACATTCTGCTATGAATGAAGCAGGTAATGAGCTCTAACCTTATTTACTTGGACCACATCCCAGAAAAACTCTGATTAACTCTTCATGAGCGATTACTAACACACAGTAGGAGGCTGCTCTGAGATTTTGCTAAATTCACACACTCTGCCCAGAGTTCGCCAGGTTTTGGTGGTTACTGGTGTCAGACCCTCTGGGTGGGAGAAAAGGCCAAGTAAGCAAAGATCCTAATGAATCTCAGTCTGATTACATCAAGCAGACCTCCACCATAGATATGCTTATAGTGGCCACAACTGTATTACAAGTCTGAGGCTTGATTAATTCACTTACAGAGGAAGAAGCTGGGTGGTGAAACTGTTTGTAGCACATTGTTAAACATCTGCTTTTGATCTAAAACTCATCATTTTGTACTAGGTGGCAGAAGGTATACGGCATGATGGTTTGTTTATTATGGAAACAACTTTCCACATTGAAATTGAAATTATTTATCACAACGCAGATGTGATCTCTCTCAGAATTGACTTTTGTAATTAACATCTCACAATTACAGTTATAAAGTTGCAATCGAGAGCCATTCATTCATTCATTCATTCATTCATTTATTCATTCATTTTCCTTTTGCTTAGTCATTTTCTTCATCAGGGGTTGCCCAACTGGCCAAGTTGGGACTCGAACCAGCGTCCTTCTTGCTGTGAGGCGACAATGCTAACCACTGAGCCACTGTGTCGCCATTTTGAGCCATAAACCTGAAAATGTGTTAAAGCCACAAAATTCTCAAAATGTTACAATTTTTTTTTATTTTAAATCTTACAATCATAGATTGAGACATCCTTATGAGTGAAATATTCACAATTATGAGAACTCTGAAGAAAACATCAGATTTTTAAGATACAGTGGGTATAAAAATTAGAGAACAATTTATAAACCATTTTCAGTCACTTTAAGAAGTAATTAAAGAAAATTAGGGAAATAAAGTGCCAGAGTACTAAAAAAATTGTAATTATAAATATGACGACACTACTGTTATCGGCCTCATCCAGAACGGTGACGAGTCTGCATACAGACAGGAGGTGGAGCGGCTGGCGTTATGGTGCAGATACAACAACCTGGAGCTGAACACGCTCAAAACGGTGGAGATGATAGTGGACTTCAGGAGAAAGCCCCCTGCACTCCCCCCACTCACCATCATGAACAGCACTGTGGCTGCAGTGGAGTCATTCAGGTTCCTGGGCACCACCATCTCTCAGGATCTGAAGTGGGACATTCATATAGACTCTATTGTGAAGAAAGCCCAGCAGAGACTGTACTTCCTTCGTCAGCTGAGGAAGTTCAACCTGCCACAGGAGCTGCTCGTACAGTTCTACTCAGCTGTCATCCAATCCATCCTCTGCACTTCAATCGCCGTCTGGTTCGGCTCAGCTGCCAAAACCGACCTCCGTAGACTACAGCGAATAGTCCGGACTGCTGAACGAATCACTGGCACAACCCTTCCTACACTTCAAGAACTGTACTCTTCCAGAGTGAGTAAAAGGGCTCGCAAAATCACTCTGGACGCCTCACACCCAGCACACTACCTGTTCGAACTGTTACCGTCTGGTCGGCGCTTCAGAGCACCAAGCACAAAAACAGCCAGACACAGGAAAAGTTTCTTTCCTCAGGCTGTCTACCTTATGAACAGTTAAATATTCCCCTACTGTGCAATAAATAGGTGCAATACTTTCTCATACGCACTTGTACACAGCACCTTATATCAATATACAATGCAATACCTTCTACATTCGCACTTGTACACAGCACCTTATAACCTGTATATTTATAACAATCTGTACATACAACTCAACATCCAGGTTTCTTCACTAACCGCATCTGTTTAATGTTCATCATTTTTTATTAATATATATATATTTTTTTTTCAGATTTATTCTGTGTTGTCACTTGTAGCCAAAACAAATTCCTTGTGTGTGTGGAGCACACTTGGCAATAAAACTGATTCTGATTCTGATGTAAATGTATAAATATTTACAAATATTTACTCTACATATCTCATTTAAGTTTTATGTGCTTCAGAATATACCTGGCTCATAAAACATGCTTAACCCCCAGGGGTTTAAGACCGCATATACACGGTTTGAGGTGTCTTCTCCTGATACTTCAACTACACTTTCAGTTTTGATCGTACAGATAAGAGCAATACATCAATCCAATCTGTTAGGTGTCTACTTTTTTGTTTACACTGACAAAAACAACAAAAGTGTGTGCTTTTGCAAAATAAGAAAAACATTCAGTGTACGCATTCTTTCTTTTCTCTCTCCGCGAACTGCTTTTAGAAACGTGTCTGTAGGAGGCATTTGTTTATTTTATTTAAAGGTTTGTGTTAATCTTGATTTCTTTTATTTTGGAGATTTGCACCCCCTGCAGGCCAGAGGAAGCTTAAAAGGCCTGGGTGTGGCCTACTGGAGAAGGGCCTGCTGGGAGCACATGGTCTTTAGACCTTACCTTTAGTGTTTGTTGACCAAAGTCGTTTGATTTTGTTTATTTCATATCAGTTTTTGTTCAAACAAGCTCTACAATAAACAGCCACAAATGAAGACTTGTCGTGCCATGTATTATTTCCTAAGGAAGCGTCTAAACCCCTCAGCAGACCCAAGATGTGACTAATTTGAAATTTCAATCAAGGATAGTCACAACAGTGTCTTTACAATGCCCTTGATGAACTTAAGCCAGTGGGGGAGTGTCTTTTGTCTCTCCGGGTGTGAATTAATCATACAGCTGAGATGACCCAAAACAGACTTTACAAAATGTAAACCATTTTAACCTTTGAATAAGACAAGAACATCATTTTTACATAATTGTGAAGTAAATATTCTACCCTATAAGACTGGTTACTTCAAAGTCTTGTTCAGGCACATTTAGTGTGTTTTTGCACCTTATTTCAGCTATATTTTTTCTCCAAAACCTACTAACCACACATAATTTTTTTTTTTTTAAAACACAGGCATGAACATGAATATTTTTCACATATTATTGTAGCACAGTTTGTGCTGAATACAAAAAAATACGCCAATACTATTTGTATTTGTATTCGCCAATACCAATCCTAATTGGCCAATACTATGTAGTAAGTAGCTCAAATAAGCACAAATGCCAGGGCACGTTAAAACATAGGGACCCCAAAATCATCTCAGACTCCTGAGGGTCAAAAGCTGCTCTTTTAATCCTGTTATCATAACCTCAAATAGGACTGATCAATGACATTGAAATGTAAGAGATTGAAGGTTGTTCTCTAATTTATTCTTCACATACTTCGAACTGCATTTCCAATTTCATAGTCTAGCAATTCACCTTTATCCTAAGAAATGTTAAAGAGTCATGAAACCCCATTCTTTCAGTTCAAATCTACCTCAGAATTAAAAAAAAAAAAAATGCATCATGATGGGCGTGAAGTGCTGCGAGCCGAAGGGAGGAGTGGGTGTCGCCGGCAGAGCAGGGGAAAAAGAGGTGTCAGTTGGCTCACCAAGTCAAGGCAAAAAAAAATCTGACACAAAATGTGAGGAAATGCATGAATTTATAGGTTACAAAGTTAAAGAAATAAACAGTACGGCCCAATCTCAATTCTATTTTTTGAATCCCTACCCCTTCCCCTTGGCCCTCAAAATAGAGTGTGAAAGGGAAGGGCTTCAAAATTTCCCCCTAAGAAATGGGACAGCACTACAACACCTGCACCAGTCATCATATGTCATTGTGATCTCTTACTACACATGAGATCAGATGATCATGACTGTTGTAGATATTCCAGTTGTGTTAATTTTTGGCATTTATCTTTAGGAAATCACTGATGCCAATGATGTCATGTTATTATAACGATATAACGTGGCAATAAGATCGTAACTGTACTGTGCATTTACACTGTGGCCATATTCATCTATGTAAACACACAAAAACAACATAAACGTTATACAAGACACTGTACAAAGCTCATTCCCAGCCACTAGACTTTTCTGACAGGGTTTTCGAGAGTCATAGAGTGACAGATGTGAAAGTGTTTTAAATGTTTTAGATGTGTTTTTATTTTAGCAGTTTTTTTTTAAAGAGCATGACGGTTAAACACTAACGCCTTTATAAATGTTTTAAAACATATGCTTGTTTGTTGTAAAAATTCGTAATACTGACTAAAATTACTCATTTGTGCATCTCATGACTTCCGTATGCAGCCATGCTGCCTTGTAGATGGTGTATTCTGAGAAATTTTCGAACCCCTTGGTTTCTAGTGTGGTCCTGAAAAATCTCAGTTTCGAGGGCCTTCCCCTTAGCCCATCACCTTCAAGCTAAAGAGAATTGGGACATCCCTACCCCTTCCTGTGAACACGCAAAATGAGGGGTAGGGGTGTCCCAATTCTCTTTAGCTTGAAGGCGTAGGGCTAAGGGGAAGGCCCTCGAAACTGCGAAGTCAGAAGATGCACAATTAGTCATTTTTGGCATTATTACAAATTTTTACAACAAACAAGCATATGTTATAATACATTCATAAAGGCGTTCATGTTTTACCGTCATGCTTTTTAAAAAATCTGATAAAATAAAGACAGGTAAATTTCACTACCTAATAATAACTCCTATATAGTGTTCACACAACATACTTTCACATCTGTCACTGGGTAGAATAGGGATTGGGCCTAATTAATCCAATGCCCTGTTACATATACGATAGGCTATTCATAATTTCATTTAATATATAACCACAATTTGTTATATCATTACAAAGATAATCATGTGTACACTATAGTCTATAAATGAGAAAGACTTCTCTCCTGAATCCCTGGGTCTGAATGCAGACACAGTGGACAGCAGTAGGCTGCAGCAGGTCTCTTTTCCTATCTATTCCAACCATAGCCCTGATCTGGGGATTTTAAACATGGGTGAACACGGCAGCACAGCGATGTGTCTGAATGGTAACGAACTCAACTGATAAAAGACAAAGTCTGTTATTCTTTAATTCCTGTACAACTCTCCTAACAATAATGCTTGCTGCAGGTTGGCTGTATCGGTAGCCCGGACAGCATTGCGGGAAAAGCCATGCAACAAACCCTGTGGATCATGGAAACAAACACATACGATTCTTCACAACCGCCTAAACACTGCATGATGTGCGACATCTCACAGCTAGGCAGGTCTGTCCATACGGGTCTGTGATTGGAAAGCACGTGCTGTCATGAATAATTAAGAAGCAGCGTCTTCTCATAGGATAAGAAAACTCAGTCTATGAATAATAATGAGAAACCGATGCGTCATCACTGGACAGGCAGATAGCGCTACATCACCAATTTTGATCCCTCCCCAATAATGATTTTAAACCCGGAAGATGACATTAGAAGATCCAGTTTTCGCCACATTTAAAGATAACGAGTTGTCTTAACTGATGCTTAACACACACAAATATGTTAAAATCTCAAAAAAGTACTCAAGTCTTTCTTGAATCTTTAAATCAAAAGTCACAATTACAAACTTACATCATGATCAGTTAATTACAAAAAAATCTAAACATGCTAATTTTAATGTAAATATAGGTAGCGAATACTTGATTAGAATGTTCACACACACACTGTACGTCTAAGCGTGCACATCTGTCAATCATTTGTCTGTCTGTGAATGTGTGTACGCACATATAATAAAATCAACCCAGATGGCAAGACTGCACACATCAGACGAATGCAATCATCTGTCAAGCACATGCTGGAATCCATCACACCTTAGCAATACTAGACGACGCAATAAAATGAATCTGCTATCAGATATCGATGGTCACTTCGACATGACTCCAGCTGTAAGGTTGTTTTCAGTCCCAACAATAAATCTTGAAACATGTAATTGCGCTTGATATGCAAATAAATTTAACTTGTAACAGGAAGAACAGACATATCCTTGCCAAAAGGGTACTCCAGTTCTAATTCCCAGCTTTTTACTTTAAATTAACAGCAAACTTTGGGTTTGCCTGCGATAACATAGTCCTGCCAGAGATGTATTATCATGCCATATGCAATATTTGACCTAAATGATCTCAAAATGTATCTGAGCCAATGTCACAATGACTTATGTACAGTACTCTGCATGATACATTACAACATACACTGGAACCCTGATGTAATGCTGGTTGATAGAGAGCAGCCTGCACTTGAAAAGTCAATCTTAACAGCATTCATGATGTCAAGGACTCGGTTTGAGCGAGTGCATTTTCAAATTAAGATGAAAAGTGAAGTGGAAAGATTTCACAGCATGCAAAAGTGATCTTCCTGAATACAAATCTGGAAAAGCATAGCAAACACTTCTTCATTTCACAGATGATCAACTATAAGGACTGATGAAATATGGCAATAGAGCAATCCAATGTGGAACAGTGTGACTTCATTATTTATTCAAATCCAGCTTTACTAAACATGAAGATTTAGCATGAGAGCACATAACAGCATCGTTGGTTTTTGTACAAATTTTTAAAAAATTTACACAGTTACATTTTTGGGCGTAAATTAATAGCGCAAATTCCAGTAAACTGACAACCGCACAGTAAATTAGCTGCATGATTCATTTAAATAAACTTTGAGTCTGTAAGGGAAACTCCTACAAATGCATATGCAATAAGGCCAGCGACAGAAGTGTTTCGTCTTTGCTAAATCCTAGTAACTACAGTAGTTTTCTTTTACAGCAATGGCACAAGCTGATAGTAAATCTAGTTCATAATGTGTTGTTTCTTGATCATCATAGATATTCTTTCTAAACTCGTTCAAAAAGAACGCTCTTTATTATATAAACATGTATGTCGAATACTATCTTGAAGGAAAAAAACAGGACCTGCAACGTTTGTTGTGTCTTTATTTCTTATAATATGACATTATACACTTAAAAAAATAAATTATTTTACTCGTTCAAACTACCTAATTAAAATGAGCTGAAACAACACAATTCTTGAGATTTCATTGAGACAACTTAATTTTTTATGTTCAAGTTAACTTAATCGATTTGTGTTGGGACAACATAAATGAATTGTGTGGAACCCTGCATTTTTTTACAGTGTATCTCACAAAATAAGAATAGTAATAATTATTATAATGTCAACTTTGGTCGACGCGGTGGTACAGTGGGTAGCACAATCGCCTAACAGCAAGAAGGTTGCTGGTTCTAGCCTTGGCTGGGTCAGTTGGCATTTCTGTGTGGAGTTTGCATGTTCTCCCTGTGTTCGCGTGGGTTTCCTCCGGGTGCTCAGGTCTCCCCCACAAGTACAAAGACATGTGGTACAGGCGAATTGGGTATGCTTAAATTGACCGTAGTGTATGAGTGTGTGTGTGTATGTGTACATACTGTAGATGTTTCCCAGTGATAGGATGCGGCCGGAAGGGCATCCACTGCATAAAACTTATGATGAATATGTTGGTGGTTCATTACGCTGCGGCGACCACAGATTAATAAAGGGGCTAAGCCAAAAAGAAAACGATTGAGTGAATGATTGAATAATGTCAACTTCATAATACATCATTTGATTTTTTTTATCATAACAGGGGTATATGCACACAGACTTTTAATTTCAGTCTGTCAGCTCCGGTTCCGGTTAATTGTCATCCCATACAAAATCACCACATTTACATACAAAGCACCATAATTTATGGAATGATTATTGCTAAGAGTGTCATTCTAAAACTGTGGAAATCAGACTCTGTTCCTCAATTTAAGACATGGTTAACTTATTTTACTCAAATATTGCACATGTAAAGAGTACATTATGGAATTATTGATAATCTTGTTAAGTTTTACAATATATGGCAACCATTTCTTGATCACCTGGACCAATATAATGCGGATTCTGATGCTTAAAATGCTCACTACCCCTATTGACTGTCTCTTTGTATTTTCATTGAAACCATTTATATGCCCTAATTGTTTTTTTTAATAACAACTTTCTTTTTCTTTAATTATTTTTTTATTAACATTTTTCTTTATTTTAATTATTATAACCATTATTTTCTTTGTATTATAATGCTTATTCCTTGTATTTTATTATTGTTGTGTTCTTTAGTAATTATTGGAAAATGTAAAACTAATAAAAACACTTGTTAAAAAAAAAAAAAAAATCACCACATTTAAAAAGCAGCGATTTTTACTACCTGGCTGAGATGTGATATAATGTGGGTATCAGACCAAACATGAAGCACTGCATTAAATTATAAAATATTTTGTTTAAATATTTTTCCACGTCATGTCTTTAAAATATGGATATTAATTTTACACCAGTATTTTCAATGGAATTTCTGCGCTAGCCTGTTGCTAATGGTAGCGCCTGCGTTTAAACGGTCATTCGTCTTTTTTTACGCTTGAACAACTAAATGAATGCTTAAGTCTACTTAACTGAATGTATTTTAATTACATTACAACATTGATGCTGTAATGGATCCTTAATAAATTGAAAATATCACATCAATCTCTCACTGGAAGTTCATCATTGGCTGAAAAACACTAGCTGTGCATATAGCCCATTGTGACATCTTGTTGACATTTGTAACTAACTTCCCATAATTGTATAATGCTATGTTGTCGCTGACAACCATGATTTAATAATAAGAAAAATAATAACTCCTTACATTTATATAGCACTTTTCTAGACACTCAAAAGCACTTTACATAATGGAGGGAATCTCCTCATCCACCACAAGTGTGCAGCATCCACCTGGCTGATTGGTAGAAAGGAGACAGTGTGATAAAGCCAATTATGATATGGGGATGGTTAGGAGGGCATGATGGACAAAGGCTAGTGGGCAAATTTGGCCAGGATGCCGGAGTTAAACCCCTAATCTTTTTCAAAGGACATCCTGGGATGTTTAACAACCACAGAGAGTCAGGACCTCGATTTAACGTCTCATCTAAAAGATGGTGCACCCTGAGCAGTATAGAGTCCCCTTCACTATACTGGGGCATTTGGACCCACACAGACCACAGGTTGAGTGCCCCCTGTTGGCCTAACTAACACCATTTGCGGCAGCAACCTAGCTTTCCCATGTGGTCTCCCATCCAGGTATTGACCAGGCGCAGCCCTGCTTATCTTCAATGGGCGACCATGTGAGAGTTGCAGAGAGATAGCTGCCGGCAAGAGCTTTATGTGACTATTTTTAATTTCATAAGGTTTCATTTACAGCATCGATGTTGTGATGTAAATAAAATGCATTCAGTTAAGTAGACTTAAGCATTCATTTAGTTGTTCAAGCGTAAAAAGAGATGAAGTAGCGTTTAAACGCAGGCGCCATCATTAGCAGCATGGCTTTTCAGAGTAATTATGATTTAGAATGTTATAATGTGATATTATTTCTTCATAAACATGACTATCTTTATAAACATTGTGACTTTATATCACACTAGTGTATTTAATGTTTTCCCTCATAAATTTCACTTTATATTTCACTATTGTGTTTTTCATTACATTATGGAAAAAAAAAATATGTGATCACCACATTTGGCTTTGAAATATTGTGAATTTATATCTAATAATTGTGTTTTTTTAATATATTATTATTATAGAGTCAGTGCAAAATACATCTTTTGTGTATAAGATTGGTGCAAACAACATGCACGGAAAAAGAGATCATTTAAGAATTATTTGGGAGAAAGACTTGGAGGCGGAATTTAAAGAGGGTGAAAGGGAAGCAGTAGTTTCAGTAGCAGTAGTTTCTGGTATAGTTTCTGGTATAGGGGGTCCTATGAGAGATGCTAGAACTAAATTCATGCATTACAAGATAATTAATTGATATTACTGGACCCCAGTAAGACTGCATAGGCTAGAATTATTGAAAAATAACCACTGTTGGAAGTGGGGCCATTCTGTGGGCACCTTTTTACATTTAATGTGGAACTGTTATTTGGTGGCTCCATTCTGGACAAGAGTTATTCAAACCTTGAGAAATGGCTGGGACAACCTTTACCTTATTCAAAAAGAGCTTGTCTTCTTGGTGATACATCCACTCTACGGAAAGGAATATCTAAAGCACCGGCTGGGCTAGTCGTTGCAGGATGTATTTTGGCTGTGAGACGTGATGTGAAATTGGAAGAACTCAGATACTCCCTCTTTTAAGGATTGGATTGAGCTGATGACTTCTACTGCATCATATAAACTTACGTTGGCAAGATTTCAGGACTACACTCATACTTCAATCTGAAATGGGGTAGCTTTTTACAGTATTTGGAGAGCATGTAAAGGAAAAATTGAAGGATTGTCTGTTGTATTATTTTATATTTCAGATTAATGTTATAATTGTTGTTTTGTTCAAAGTTCAAAATAAAAAAAGTTTATTGACAAAAAATATATATACAGTTAAAGTCAGAATCATTAGCCCCCGTTTATTTTTTTCCTCAATTTCTGTTTAACAGAGAGCAGATTTTTTTTCAACACATTTCTAAACACAATAGTTTTAATAACTCATTTCTAATAACTGATTTATTTTATCTTTGCCATGATGACAGTAAATAATATTTGACTAGATATTTTTTCAAGAAACTTCTATACAGCTTAAAGCGACATTTAAAGGCTTAACTAGGTTCATTAGGTTAACTAGTCAGGTTAGGGTAATTAGGCAAGATATTGTTATTGAAGTTATTAAAGTTGCTTAAAGGGGCTAATAATTTTGACCCTAAAATGGTTTATACAATTTTTTTACTGATTTTAATCTAGCCGAAATAAAATAAAAAAAATACTTTTTTTCCAGACACACTGTGAAAATTTCCCTGCTCTGTTAAACATAATTTGGGAAATATTTAAAAAAGAATAGAAAAATTATAGGGGGGCTAATAATTCTGACTTCAACTGTAGACCTTTTATTATAATGTGCAATATATCATAACCCTAGTTGTGTTCTTTAATAATTGTATTTATTTATATTTGTGAATATATTATCATATTTGTTCAATATTATATATAAACATTATTATATTTTGAGTATAATTTGTATTTTAAATGTCATAATTAAATATTTGTTTTCAGAATTATGTCTATTTTTAAATGTGAATTTACAGTATCTAACAGTTGTGATGTGTTTTATAAATGTGATACTATATTTATACTTTTAAGTTCAAAAACTAATCCTAATGAGTACTGTGAACTTAATCCATTTGAGTAAACGAAGCAATTTGAGCACAGTAAAACCCAATAAATGAAGAGAACTCAAACCAACTGAGTACTGTAAAACCCAATAAGTTAACGCAACTCAAACCGTTTGAGAAAACCGATCGCAAAAAGTAATTTGAGTTAAAAAAACTAATATATGTGAATTTTGTGAACTTACTCTATTTAAGTTAGTGTAATGAAGTCAATTTTGAGTTACTAACTACACTCATTTCATTTGATAAAGCTGACCGTTGGGCTTTACAGTGTAGTGGCAGATTGTGATGCCAGAAAATATCCTGAGCTTTATAGGGCTTCATTCATTGCCTGAATGAACTGACCACAATTACATCCCACAAACGCACAATTTTCATTTAGCACAGATGTTCAAATCTGGGTTATTGCCAGAGGAAAACAACCCTAAGGCACAGCCTTTAAAACATGTAGCTGACTGAACACTGCAACTTTTCAGACGAACAATTCTAAAACACCATATATCCCAGATGTTGTTACTCCAGATGTTAAAGTCCTCTTGGGTTTCTAATGGAAGTGTGGCTCTGACCCTATGCTGTGAATGTGCAAGTGTGTGTGAGGAAGATTAATAGATTTCTTTGGGAGTAAATATGGTGTTTTTTTACATTTCGTCACCAGTTTTATGCAGCTGCACCTCAATTTTCAAGGCCTGAAAGCTCTAGAAAGAGAGGGAAAAGTTTAGTGAGTAAAACTAGAACAGTATTTAACAAAAAAAAACAGAAAATTCCAACTAAGGGATCTCACATGATACTTTTTTTTTGAGAAAATCAGGCATATGCCACCCAAGTACACAAAAAGTAAAACAAAAAAAAATAGGAAGCTGTCCAGTACTCTGTGGTTTTAAACCAAATAAAAAGCACATGATTTTGATAAAGTATCCAAAAGGTCCGCGTGACCAAGCTAAGGATGGTGCTGGAAAGAATTCTGACCCCACGCTTTCAGCATGGATCCCCACCCCGTCCCACCGGCCCTGTAGACCTCTATACACACCCATTCACATGCATCAGTGTGTTCAGCAGCAGAGAACAGATCCTGGATGGACGATTTTGATTTCATTTGAGGCACTTTCCCTGAAGGCGGGGCAGGGAGACAGAATTGTTGACCTTCAGAAGGCAAAGAGGGAAAGACCCAATAGGCAGCCTGTTTAGCAGAGGAGAACAGGGAAAGTGCGGAGGAAAGAGGGGGAAAGAAACAGAGTGAGAGAGGAGGAGAAAGCAAGGTGGGAGAGCAAAACTCTGAGAGAGTGAAGTGACAGCTTGAGGATTCATCCAACGAGGGCAGGAACCAGCAACAGGTAAGAAATGCTTTATTTCTTAAATATAGACTCAAGTCAGTCACAAAAATGTGTGGATCCTCACAAGAAGAGTTGCAAGTGCTAAACTGCTAAGCTTTCTTTAGCTATTTATTCAGTTTAGCCAAAGCTTATGAAAATAACGGTATGATTACCTCATAGCTGTACTTTTCAGGACTTTTGCATACACATTTCAATGTTTTAATTATCATTATTATTATTATTATATTATTATTATTATTATATTATTATATATATAAAAATATATATATTTTATTATCATTATTATTATTATTATTTATTTATTTATTACATTTTTTGTTTAAACGTTTAAATTTAAAACACATGTAAATAATATTACAAATATACATATTTTTATCCATTTTGCATGTTTAAATTTAATCACCTGTAAATAATATTATAAATTTATTAATATATGCAAAAAAATATATGATAAAGACATTAAACCATATAAATGTTTATGTACAGTTATGTATGGTTCACCTGTCTCTATTCTTAGTCTTTTCTTCACCGAGATCTATCAGAGTCTTTTTTACTGTGTACATTTTAAGAGGTCAGAAAGTAGCCAAATGATTTTAAAATAACTCATCAGGGTATAGCAGAGTCTGGCTAGTGATTCCATTATCATCTGTTACATCCATCAGACTGAGCTCCAGTATCATACATCTGATTTATCAGGGGAAGCGTTTTCATTGATTTACTGCCACATTTCCATTTTTCATATTAACTACTTGGGTAGCAGACGTGTAACACTTCTAGTTTGATCCATTATTAGGCAAGACCAATCTTCTCTTGATTCAGAAATGATATAGAGACCTCTTTTGTCTTTTTGACTTCTAACCAAACAGTTTCCTCCCATTTCGAGTACTGCCAGCACTGACTCATAACATGTTTTTGTTATTATGCGCTTGTGTTATGCCTAGTAATGACCTCAATCTCCTTATATGGTTATAAATGTAATTATCATTAGCATTTGTAACTCAACATTTCTGATTGAATCTTAGTTTCCCTCGAATTGAGAAGCACAATCTCATCTGAACCCCACCTAAATCAGGCATGCTGCAGAGAATTAAACAAATCAACATTTCCCAGGTTTCCCTTTTCCCAAGGCCCGAACCCTTCGCCTGCTCTTCATGACCATGCAGCTGACACCCAGCCAGACACTTTGAGCCAAACATCTGATTGTGATCATCACTCAGACCCGCAGCACTGCTTCTTATTTTGCGCCTGGGTGTGAGTTTATGCTTAAGATGCATCTAATTTATCTGGTGAAATGAATCCTGTTGGCTATACAATAGAGCTAAACATGCATGCTTTAGGCAGTAGTATTTGAATGCAGCTTTTATGAAGCAAGCTGAGATTGCATGACTCAGACATGCAATGTCAGACACAATGCACTCAATGGAGCTAGTGATGTCACTGTGAGGGGTAGGGTTAGAGGTCGGGTTAGGTGAGCGTATTAAAAATTATTGGATGCGCCTCAGATTGCAGCTGCACCGAGTCTGCAGCCAGACCCCTCTCCCTTTAGGGGTTAACCCATCTAATGATATTTAAATCACCCTATGCCAACATTTGACAGTGTTTACATATGTTAGACATGTTTTAAACCGGTAGGCTTATCCAATATATAATAATCAATATAATTTCACAAATATTATAACAATTCCACTGCGCAGTTTTTCACAAGCATTGTATAAAGGAGCTGTCAAAGAAAAATCCCTAACAGAGCTCAGATCAAAAAAACCGATGTAGAAATTAATCAGTCTGCTAGCTCTACAAAGCCATTGCTTTCCACTGGACCATGCTAAGAACAATAATCTTCAACTTGAAATCATTTCCTACAATCCAAACTGCCAACATATTTCTAAGAGTGGCTTAAACTCATTTATAAAGTCACAAGGACTCTGGGAAAACATCCAAATGGCTGAATTGCAACTGAAACTTGAACAACGCTAATTCTGCTTTGTATCAGAACATTCCTGATGAGAACATCTGGACTGATCTCTAAAAATGGAAAAAGCACAGTTAGGTAACACGGCAAGATAATGATCTGGAAGACATGTGACTCTACAGTAGAAAGGCCAAGAAAAGCTCAATTAAGATGTTTTGATGGCGTCTAGTCAAATTTCAGACATAAACCCAAAATATGTGCCCTACGTTTTTGTTAAAAAAAAAAAAAAAAAACAGTCTCAAAGAGGGTTGGGTTAAAAGTTCTGCAAGTTTAACACCAGCAAAGACAAAAAGAGGATTGTAAGAATACTTGATAGTAGACTTTAGTTTAATAAGAAGTATATAATATAATGTAATGTAATGTAATGTAATGTAATATAATATAATATAATATAATACAATATACTATAATATAATGTAATGTAATGTAATATAATATAATATAATATAATATAACATAACATAACATAACAACATAACATAACATACTATAATATAATGTAATGTAATGTAATGTAATGTAACATAACATAACATAACATAACATAACATAACATAACATAACATAACGTACTGTACTGTACTGTACTGTAATGTAATGTAATAAATATAATATAATATAATATAATATAATATAATATAATATAATATAATATAATATAACATAACATAACATAATATAATATAATATAATATAATAAATATAATATAATATAATATAATATAATATAATATAATATAATATAATATAATATAATAAATATAATATAATATAATATAATATAATATAACATAACATAACATAATATAATATAATATAATATAATAAATATAATATAATATAATATAATATAATATAATATAATATAATATAATATAATATAATAATATAATATAATATAATATAATATAATATAATATAATATAATATAATATAATATAATATAATATAATATAATATAATATAATATAATATAATATAATACAATATAATACCATTTTGTTTAATATATGAACCTTTTTTAAATATTATATTCTATAAAATTAAATAAACAAAGGGCATGTTTAAATCCACTTTTGCTTTTTTAAGAAGGGAAAAATACGGTTTGTGCCCCGGTGCATGGTCTAACAGGGTTATGGGTGTGTTTTGAGCATAGCGTGCATTAAACTAATCAGAGTCTCATTCCCTTTAAGAGTCAGTTGCTTCATGCCATGAAGCATTTGCTATTTACATGGCGGACTTTGTAAGTGGAAAAACTGAATGCTTCACTAGCGAGAAAACATGTTAAACAGACCATCTACAGCACAAGAATAAAGAACGAGCCTCCACCATTCAGCCTCTTCACTTTCTCTTTACTTTACTTTTACTCTTTACTTTACTCCTTTACTTTCGCAGATAAGGAAACGAGGTTGTACGCACTCCACTGAAGATATCTATTAGGCTACATATAAAATCAAAAGTTAAGCACTAAGATTTGTTTCAAAACTGTTTCTAAATTCAGTTCTAATTTCAAGCAAACAAATAAATGAAAAATAATAACAAAGTCTTGTCAAAAAATTTAGATATATCCAAACACACTTCCTATGTGGTCCAAAACAAATCTAAGCTTGTTTTTATTAAAACAAATATAAATATGCACATATAAATAATACTGCTAATAATAAGAACATAAACTAAACATATACAAAAACAAACTATCATGAATAAACTGAAAAAAGCATGTTTGATAGGGCCCTCAATCTCTGGTTTCTTTTTGACCTAATAGTGTATTTGTCATCCAATTGCACAATCCAGATACACAAATAATGTATATAATGTTTCCATTTTAAAAAATCATATTATAGAAAAGAATCAAGAATTATTCTAAACCGAATTATAAACAAATGACTTTGTCTGATGTGTTTGACATAGATTTTATTAATCCTTTAAATAATGATGTAATTGTTTAGGTGTTCCACCAGCCAGTACTTCAGCAGTGAAGTTGTTTTTATAACACAAAAATGACACCGAGGTGGAGCGAGAGCACAGCAATGCTAAGACTACTCTAGCCGCCGGTTTCCTTTGAGCTCCCCAGGGTGTTTAGCCTGTTTCCCTCATCAAGCTTCAGTCTTTCCTAGATCTTGCATTGCACAATAGATTCTTTATCTGAGCCTGTTTTTAAGAAACCTGTAAAACCAGAGCTGCATTTCTTTCAGAGTCTGTAGAAGTCGTAACACTCCAGCCAAACTGGAAAGTACATGACATCATGCTTTGACGAAGACAGAAATTTAACTGTGACTGTGTCATGCCAGACACAGGTCAAGATATGCCAGAGGAAGAAAAAAACTTAACACATGTTTTAGAAAAACCTTGCTGAAATCTCTTTCAGTTTTAAAAGAGAAACAATGGTTTAAATTGTGCTCTTGACTGTTAATGGCAAAGTCCAAAATATAATCAAATCAGAAATATCAATATGGCTTCTTATCACAATCGAAAATGGAATCCAAATGAATCAGTGTTAAAATAATTGTATGGAGGAAAACATTTAGAAAAATGACATTTTTAAAGATGCTGTGTGTAAGCGGTTGACTCTTCTAAAGCATAAAAATACATTAATATGTTTGCAGATATTTAAAAAACATGCTAAGTGAACATTCTTGTTTATCTGAAAAACAATGCTAAAATCAGACACTGTATTCTGCTTTGAAAATGTGAGTTATGTTCCAGAATGTCTGTCTTTGTTTTGGTCCCTTTAACCTGCCCAATGCCAGTTTAGACAATTATATTTCAGCACCCCGGATTGCCTTGTTGGAAAACAGCGTATTTTATTCATTCAGTCAGGAAGGCTCTAAAAGTATGTGTCCGTGACTGAAATGCGACCTCCGGTGGACAGTAGCAGCCTCCGAAATGAGACACAGATTCAGAGTTCAATATGAGGAGGTTATTAATTAGCAAATAATATAAATATTATGAACGTAAACACTAGGTGAGCAGGTTACATTGTAAGAGTGTACTAACAACATGCTACTTGATATTGAAATTTTCAGTGATAAGCATTTTGGCTGTTTGCACCAGTCGAAACACAACAGAAATTTAAATAAAGCTATTCAGAAGCACAGAATAGTGCACTTGCTGCACTCCAATGAACTAGCAAGGTTTATAATCTAATTAATACATATGAATCCTCTTTAACATTATTAAATGTAGATGCTAAATCTAGTTCTGAAGTTCAATTTCAAATGGTTTATTTTATTTTCAAGATCTGAAGTAAACTATCTGCTCCTGCTTTCAGTAGTATGGCAATAATTGTCATGTAAAATGGCATTCAAACTCATATTATTAGCATTTAGCACTGAATAAAGCACTTGAGGTGTCCCTGAGGTGATCATTGCCAGTTTATCCTGTTGTTCAGCTGCAAGAAATAGAAGCTCTTTCTAAAATATAAATTTCAGGTGTTGGTTAGAACAAAAACTCATTTTAATATGGAAAATATTGCTTATATTGCATGTCGTTGCTTTTATTTAGAACATGACTTACATCAGCCTTCAGGCTCGCTCCTGTTGGTGTCGTCAATCTGGCAACCTGCTCTTGCATGTGCTTTAAACCAAGTATGCAATACCTAGTTCAACCACTGGATGTTAAACTTACATACTGCACCTTTAACATCATATAATGAATTGAAGCTATCGGTTAAAAGATTGCTAATATTGCACTAATCTGCAATGGGTAAAGCAAAATGACATTGTTTTTTTCCTGCTCCCCTGTTCAGGACCATGAAAGCTGTGCTTGCATACTGCTGTCTTCTTGTCCTTCTTCTGATCATGGATGTCTGTGGCCAGCGAAGGCCAAAACCAAAGCCTGTTCGCCCATCTACCACCAGGAAACCTCCTGCACCCAAGAAACCCACCTCTCCTGTCACAAAATCCGAGCCTGAACCCCAGGAACCCACAGACTTTCCCCCTCCAATCTTAGGCCCTCCTTCAGAATTCTCAGACTGCCCCAGAGAGTGTTTTTGCCCACCATCATACCCAAATGCCCTCTACTGTGAAAACCGCAACCTCCGGAAAGTCCCGGTCATCCCATTCCGCACCCACTATCTGTACCTGCAGAACAACTACATTGATCAAGTTACCGCGGAATCCTTCAAGAACTGCACTGAGCTAAAGTGGATAAATCTGGGAAACAACAGAATCCGTTCGGTAGAAAAACAAGTGTTTGAGAAACTTCCAAATCTCCTTCACCTTTATATGCAAAGGAACGAGCTGAAGGAGGTGCCCGATGACCTGCCGGTCGGTCTGGAGCAGCTTAGACTCAGCCGCAACCAGATCTCAAAGATCCCTCCAGGAGCGTTCAGCAAGATGGAGCATCTCGCGCTTCTGGATCTCCATCACAACAGAATCAGTGACAGCAGCATGGGCAAGAACATCTTCAAAGATCTGAAGAACTTAATTCAGCTCAACCTGGCGCACAACATCCTCAGAAAGATGCCTGCGAATATACCAAACACCCTCTTCCAGTTGTTCTTGGATAGAAATAACATTGAGGAGATTCCACAGGACTACTTCAAGAATTTCGCAAGCCTGGCCTTCGTGAGACTTAACTACAACCAGATTAGCGACAAAGGCCTTCCCAAGACTGTATTCAATGTCAGCTCACTGTTGGATTTGCATTTGGCCCATAACAAGCTGAGCAATGTTCCTCTGTTCAACTCCGAGTTGGAGCAACTCCACCTCAATAACAACAACATTGAGAGTATGTACTTCATTCGTTCTTTACTTCCGACACAAAACATTTTTACACATGATTAACACTTTTCTTTATCTTCTGTAGGTGTAAACGGCACTGAGATCTGCCCCCCTCACAACGTGCACGATGAAAATGGAGCACCCAAACTGAGATACCTGCGTTTGGATGGCAATCACTTGAGTCCTCCCATGCCCTTAGATGTCATCATGTGCTTTAGGCACCTCCATGCAATAGTAATATAAGTTATGAAAGATGAACACATTCATGCATGCCTGTGCACAACCAGGCCTTCCTGTCTACTTGATAGTGCTGAATTAACAGTAGGTGACCAGAGGAAGCAAGCAAGCAATTAGGAATAAACGGCAATGCATTTAATTTTCAGTTTTTGTTCAGGAATGTTTCAAAGTGTAACCTAAAATCCTTCAACACACCATATTTATTGACTTTACTGCATTGAGTACAACTGAGCATGAGTATTCTGCATTAAATGTTTCATGTGATTATACTGAACAGAACCAACAGCGATGTCTGTAAGTGCGTTTAATAAAACCTTAAAAATAAAGGTACATTAACTGACGTACTGTGCTACAGACAACAAGTATAGTTACAGGGGTAGACTAAGGATGCGTTTACACTGGTTCGTTTTCAGTGTTTTAGAATGAAAATGCTCCTCATCTGTATTGGCCTTTTTAGTGCATTTCAGAAAATTGATAAGCACATGAAGACCATCCAAGCTCATTGGGCATGAACTTATTGTGCTGGCATTCGTACTTGCCATTAACTGGTTGCATAATGGTCATATGATATGGGCTTGACAAATCAGGGAACAATACGCAATTGTCCAGAAGATCAATCAGAGAGTCATTATGGATAACCAAAACCTCCATTTTTTAAAAGCCTGTGTTTTAGCTCGTCTATACTTAAAGGGAACACTAGCAATTCCAAACTAATCTGGGTTTTTCAGCATTTTCACAATCAAAGATGATGGAGTAGTAGAGATGCATGGCTTAATCATAGTAAAGCGTATACGTTTTAAAACAAAAACAAACTAGTGTAAATGGCACCTTAGGGTGTGTTCACACTTGTAGTTCAGTCTGTTGATACATGTAGTCCTGGTTTACAACATGTACACACTGTCATGTTCAAGACCAAACCTAAAGATTCAAAACAAACAGCTTTCATGACTGAATATACCGAAGATCCGAAACAATGCAGTGTGCTGGGTTAAATGCATGTCTGTACGTGAAGAGGTGTGGTGCGGTGGCTCAGTGTTTAACATTGTCGCCTCACAACAAGAAGGTCACCGGTTAAAGCCTCGGCTGGGTAAGTTGGAATTTCTGTGTGGAGTTTGCATGTTCTCTCCCTGATCGCATGGGTTTCCTCCGGGTGCTCTGGTTCCCCCCCACAGTCCAAAGACATGCAGTATAAGTGAATTGAATAAACTAAATTGGCTGTAATGTATGAGTGTGTTTGGGTGTTTTCCACTACTGGGTTGCAGCTGGAAGAGCATCCGCTGTGTAAAACATATGCTGGATAAGTTGGCAGTTCATTCCGCTGTGGCTACCCCTGATGAATAAAGGGACTAAGGCGAAGAAAGATGAATGAATGATTGTATGTGGAGTTTATTTAATGTTTAGCGGTGTCTAAACAGGGTCAGAGTTAAGATCCGATTTATGTGATATGGTGGAATTGTTAGTTTGGCTTGTTGTATTAATTTTTCAGTCAAAACACAGCAGAGTTTGCTTTTGTCAGTGGTCTCAGTTCACTTGTTTGGTTTACACCAGGGTTCAGATGGCAGCATTACTTATTCACAGGAATTGCACCAGAGTTTGTTTTAATCAAACTAAACCTGCCAAGTGTGAATACACCCTAAGATATACGATAAATGGAGGAATAATGTAACTACTGTGTAGTTGAAAATGTCCTTAATGTGCCTGTGTTTTTAAGGTAAAGTGTGTATTCCTTTGTTTATCTTGTGGCAATATTTCTATATTAATAAACATGAACAAAAAGACATTTTCTATTCCAACAAATTTGTTTTTACGAAGACATGTTATGATAAAATATTAGTACCAAGCAATTTCACTTTTTTAGATTTGCACAAAATAAGTATAAGACAGTTTAGCAATTCTTTTTCTACTCCGTGAATCATGCACACACTGTATAGTTTGACATGCTATTTAAAAGTGGACAGAATCTGTCAGAGCAAACGGCGCACCTGCTATATCCCACAGTACAAATAACATTAAAATACAAAACAATAAAACAAGTAAAACTAGACATGAAGACAGATTTAGTATATGATCTATGACATATGCGTAAACTATTAAAAACTTAACCCAGCACCATTTTCGTTTGTGCCTATGGCGACACCTTGTGGTAATGTAATTGGATATGACTAGACTCAAGCCTCGAACACTTTCATTTAGAAAACACATTTTGCGACAAAAAAAAAAAACATACACACATATATATATATATATATATATATATATATATATATATATATATATATATATATATATATATATACATATATATATATACATATATATATATATACATATATATATATATACATATATATATATACATATATATATATATACATATATATATATATATATATATATATATATATATATATATATATATATATACATATATATATATATACATATATATATATATACATATATATATATATATATATATATATATATATATATATATATATATATATATATACATATATATATATATATATATATATATATATATATATATATATATATATATATATATATATATATATATATATATATATATATATATATATATATATATATATATATTCTCTCATTAATAATCTCATGTTAAATTCTGAAAGATGGTAAGCAAAGAGATGGTATAAGACACTTGAGAGATGGCCACATGAAAATTAAGTCTTAAATCTGGGCACGAAAAGATGCACAACATAAGCAAGTGAAAATGCTATGAGACCATTCATTTAGAGAAACATTCTTAAGATAAATTCTGAAACGTTTGTAAAAAACTTCTTAAATGTATTATTTTTTTGTAAACTTCTATGAGAAAATCTAAAATTCTTAAAAACAGGTTTCCTTACTAATAAAGTGAAAGTATAACTGCAACAATTGAATCATTTTATTATCCTGCTTTAAAGTAGCAGAATAGAAATAGCAAAAAAAAGAAAGTAGCAAAAGAATATTTTTCGCAGGAAAATGTAAACTACTGAGCTAATTAGACTTGGATGACAAGAAAAGAAACAAAAATGTATCGATTTCTTATGGAGAAAGGAAGAAATTACTTCTTGGGACACTGACAATTCAAATCTGGTGTGTGGATACAGAAGAAGGCGAACAGTTTTCTCATTCATTTTGGTAAAGCAAAGATTTAAGGACTATCTTGTACATTCTTGCTAAAAAAGTTGTGTTGCATCTGTGTCCCAAACACTGAAAACAAAATCCCAAAAAACTTGTTTTCTTTTGGTAATCTGACTCTTCAAATCCTACAATGAAAAAAGTTAAACTACACTCAAAAAATATGTTTACTGCTTGTTCAAACTACTTATTTAAAAAGAGTTAAAGAGCTTTTTAAGTATTTCCCAAATGATGTTTAACTGAGCAAGGAAATTTTCGCAGTATGTCTGATAATATTGTTTCTTCTGGAGAAAGTCTTATTTGTTTTATTTCGGCTAAAAGCAGTTAGCAATTAATCTAGTTAAGCCTTTAAAAGTCACTTTAAGCTGTAGAGAAGTGACTTGAAAAATATAGAGTAAAATATTATTTACTCTCATCATGGCAAAGATAAAATAAATCAGTTATTAGAGATGAGTTATTAAAACTATTATGTTTAGAAATGTGTTGAAAAAAATCTCTCTGTTAAACAGAAATTGGGGAAAAAACTAAACAGGGGGCTAATAATTCAGGGGGGCTAATAATTCTGACTTCAGCTCAGGGGCGCCGCTAGGGGGGGAAGTTAGGAAGATTCTAAGGGCCCATACATTTAGGGGGGCCCCAGAGACATTATCAAGGGCCCGCGCCAATCCCACCGCTCTTCACTTTCAGCCTTACAGTGCATCAGGAAAGTATTCATATCGCTTCACTTTTTCCATATTTTTTTATGTAACAGCCTTATTTCAAAATGTATTAAATTTATTTATTTCCTCAAAATTCTACACATAATACCCCATAATGACAGTGTGAAAAAATATTTTGTTCTAAATTGTTGCAAAAATGTATTAAAAATAAAAAACCTGAAAAAAAAAATTGTCTTTTTGAATATGGAAGATGAACCATCGCCCCAGTCTGAGGTCAAGAGCACTCTGAAGCAGGTTTTCATTTAGGATGTCTCTGTACATTGCTACATTCATCTTTCCCTCTATCCTGACAAGTCTTCCAGTTCCTGCTGCTGAAAAACATCTCCACAGCATGATGCTGCCACCACTATGCTTCATGGTAGGGATGGTATTAACTTGGTGATGTGCGCTGCCTGGTTTTCTCCAAATGTAACGCCTAGCATTCACTCCAAAGAATTCAATTTTAGTCTCATCAGACCAGAGAATTTAGTTTCTTATGGTCTGAGAAGATGGTCTTCAGATGCCTTTTGGCAAATTCCAGGCGGGAAGTGGCTTCAGTCTGGCCACTCTACCATACAGGCCTGATTGGTGGATTGCTGCACAGATGTTTGTGCTTCTGTAAGGTTCTCCTCTCTCCACAGAAGAAAGCTGGAGCTCAGACAGAGTGACCATCGGGTTATTGATCACCTCCCTGAATATGGTCCTTCTCCCCTGATCACTCAGCTAGGAAGAGTCCTGGTGGTTCCAAACATCTTCTGCTTATGGATGATGGAGGCCACTGTGCTAATTGGAACCTTCAGAGCAGCAGAAATGTTTCTGTAATCTTCCCCATCCTTGTACCTCGGGACAATCTAGTCTCGGAGGTCTACATACAATTCCTTTGTCTTTATGCTTGGTTTGTGCTCTGACATGCACTGTCAACCCTGAGACCTTATATAGAAAGATGTATGCCTTTTCAAATAATGTCCAATCAATTGAATTTACCACAGGTGAACTCCAATGAAGCTGCTGAAACATCTCAAGAATGGTCAGTGGAAACAGAATGTACCAGAGCTCAATTTAGAGCTTCATGGCCAAGGCTGTAAATACTATTGTATGTGTGATTTTTCGGGTTTATTTTTAATAATTTTGCAACATTTTTTTCATATTGTCATTATGGGGTGTTGTGTGTAGAATTTTAAAGAAATAAATTAATTTAATTCATTTTGGAATAAGGCTGTAACATAAAAAAAATGTGGAAAAAGTGAAGCACTATGAATACTTTCCGGATGCACAGTATATATATACAGGGCTTGACATTAACTTTTTTGATCACCAGCCACTGTGGCTAGTAGTTTTTCAACATTACTAGCCACTCTGCTTTTTCACTAGCCACAATTTTTTTGTTGAAAAAAAAAATTCATATGCATAAATTTGACTTTGACAAGCTAAAATGACTTGATTTAGATTTTGGGTTATGTCCACATGCCTCCCCATTCATTTCACTTTTTGTGTGTGTTGTGTATGAGCTTGCTCAGTGAGCATGAGCAAATGGGTCATGGTTTCATAGTGTCATATTACAATTAGTTTTTATTTCACATGACTTTTCAGAGCTCAAAATTAAGGATTTACCAAATGTATCTCACCAAACATAAATAAATAATTATTTCCTAGCCCCAAAATTTAAATGTGTCAAAACAAGCAAAATATAGCTGTACACTATACTTTTTATTTAAGAAAACATTGCTTTAAAAATAAATAAATAAATAAATAAATAAATTGACCTTTAAAAAATAATTATTATCATGTATCTAAAATATGCACAGTAATCAGTCCTGGCTAAAGGTCCCAGATCACCAGTTAATTACACACAAATGAGGAGTTATTTCCATTAAAGCAAAGTTATTGTAAACAAATGATAATTAAACCATATTAACAAAAATAACTGTAAGCAAAAGAAAGCAGGTGAAAAACATACCCTGTGTGATAATGACATGCACAAGGTTAACGTTAGGCCCATTAATAAACTGTTCAAAGAATGGTTAAAGTAAAAGAAACCAGTACTACTTACAAAAACACAAATCTAGAGCTCTTGAAAGCAGCAAAACTGTGGGTGCATGAGCATAACATTTTCCTAGTCTATTTGAAGGAAAACCGAGTTACGTTTCTAGGCACGGTTGCTTCACGCAAGGAAATGGGAGCGCGCACGCTTTTTAAACAGTTGCACGCATCACATCAGCTATTAGCGCAAGTGATCATCCTCTCATTCGGCATTCACCTGCTTTCTTTTGCTCGTGCGAACACTATTAATTTTGTCAGTCATGCTGCTTCTCGATTCTAAGATCGCATTTGCACACATATTGGGTCATCTTTATTGTCGAACCCTGCTTTTAAGAAAACTACAACTTAATATATATATAAAAATATATATAGTCATTATTTTTAACACATCTATATTTATGCTGTGGCAAAGAGTTAGTCTTTCTTGACTTTTCACAAAAACAGCAACGTGTGCGGCATGACATCACTTTGTTGCATAGACGCTATTGGTTAAATGCCAGCAAAGTAGAACATGGAAGTAGCTTGAATCGGAAAGTCCAATTATGTCCGCATGGAGTTATTATAAAGTTGATGACAACAACATTGCCATTGCCAACATTGTGAGATATGTAAACTTGGCATTGCAAGAGGTGGAAAAGAAAAGGCTACATTTCACACAACAAACCTGATAAGACACACTATTACACTGAGAATGCTCTGCCAGCCCTTCTGGTGGTTCAAGATTTCTGACAAACTACTTGTCCTGTTGTAACATGTACCCCATGTTCCGTTCATCACAGACATACTGTATAGAGTTCGGCTGTAGCTCCCATGTCTCCACTAAACCTTAGTAGTGATTGACTCCATCCTGAATCTGTTTCTTCGCTCCTCTTTATTATTTTTTTATGTATTATAGAAGTATCGGATCGGGTTTCAGCCTCAGTAGATACTCAAAAAACAAACAAACAAATGACTCAGAACCACTGGATTATAAATTAAAAATAAATAAACAATAAGTAATAAGGTAAAAATAAATAAATTGGTGAAAATTGGTTTTAAAATGTTTTATTCAATTTGCCTTACATAAAAAAGAACCCCCGATAGGTCAACCTAAAAAATATGTTTTTTCCTCAAGGTAATGTTTTTACTTTCACGTCATGTGACCATGAAAAAAAGATTCTGTTTATGTGCTTTCAGTTTTCATGTATTTCTAATGAGAGTTTGATGACATTCATAGCCATACTAAGAGCACCGGGAAATAGTTTACCTAATATAATAAAATAACATTTTCAAGCATGTGCTTCATCTAATTAAAAATATATCTTTCATTTCAGTTTAATATAATTTGTTTTATTTTTCAAGTAATATATTTTAAGAGTAAAACATAGTTAAATAAAAAATGTTTGATTAAGAGAATATTAAGAAATATTTGTCTTGACCAGTGTACAATTTTAAAGTTTCTCACACTCTTGTTTAGAACAAAAAGAGAATTTAAACTAATTGACTTTCTTCAACAAAACAACTGTGAACAAATGTGCTTTTTACCAGGTTATATAAGATTGTTCTCATGGAGATAGATACTATTGTTTAAGGCAAACTATTTATATTTCATTGCGTCAAGTGATAAAATTTAGATGTGAATCATTACCCTATTTTTTTTTTTTTAATTGGATGAATGAAAGCTTTTTTCAGTGTAGCGTTATAGGCCTATGTATTATAGTTTAGTACAAAGTACAATTTACTTGGATTTTGATTTTAAGATTTTGACCAAAGAAATTAAGTTAATTTATTGTCTATAAAACAATACTTTACCTTTGAGTGAACCCTTTGGCAGAATAAATAATTTGATAAATATTAAAATAATTGTTTTCATTTTCAACCAAGTCAAAACTATAATTTGAGGGTAATTCATAAATTTAGCTGTAACAATTCACAGTAATTTTTCAGGTTAGTCCAAAACAAGATTACACTTTGATCTAAAGGTAAAAAGTTAAGTCAAAAAAGACGTATACTAAAGTATATACAGTTGGCGTCAGAATTATCAAACCCCTTAAATGATTAGCCCCCAATTAAACATTTTTTCCCCAATTTATGTTTAATTGAGAGAAGATTTTTTCAACACATTTCTAAACATAATAGTTTTAATAACTCATTTCTTATAACTGATTTATTTGATCTTTGCTATGAGGACAGTAAATAATATTTGACTAGATATTTTTCAAGACCCTTCTATACAGCTTAAAGTGACATTTAAAGGCTTAGCTAGGTTAATTATGTAGGCAGGGGTGCATTTAACTAAGGTCGCAAGTTGTGTTGTTACAAACATAGCTTGTTGATTTGGCATTTCCCAAATCCATCGTTCCAACGAACATTCGCAAACTGCATCGCAAACTTCTATGCTTGCAACTACACCTCTGGAGCTTTAATTAGAAGCATAGTTCCAGGCTGTGGTCTATTCCCAGTTACCCCCCCAATGCCCTATTCATTTAGAACATTCTAACATTTAAACTTGGAATGATTTTTTTTTAAAGCATCAAAGTCATCTCTCTTAGGTGTAATTTGCTTTCAAAGCATTTTTACAGTTCAGTTGTAGTGATCTTCATGTTTACAATTGACTCCCTTTGCAGTGCACTTTGAAAACATTGATGTCATTTTGAACACAGCCATGGCTCATGACGAAAGCTATAGGTCACCTATGATTTAAAAGCGGAATTTACGTTACGCAGAGCGTATTTTTCCATCCTTAAAACAGCAATGGTGGATTCTGACATGCCCTTAATGCTTTTGCGCCTTGCTCTTATAGACTTTGTGCCGAGATCATTAAAAAAGAGCCCTAAATGTGCCATTTACATATATTTCAATTGATATGGAAAACAAGCGCATGTTTTTACCAAAAATAACATTGAATAATAAGACTTTTTTTTTAAAAAGAGTGTGCGTGTAAAACAATATAATTTGCACAAAGAAATTATGGGGTTCTTCTCTAAAAAAGTTGTTACCACCCTGTTTAGAGCATCACTATGGGCGTTTTACATTAGAACTAACGTGGTTCAAATAATGGATCTGCAGCAGAGAAACTACAGGTTTGGGAAACACTCGTCACTACATCGTTCTTTTCCCAAACGATGCATCATACTATGATAGTTCAGCCATGAGTTATGTTGTTGTTTGGGAAATGCATCCCAGGTTAGAGTAATTAGGGAAATTATTGTATAACGATGTTTGTTTCGTAAACTATCGAAGAAAAAAAAACCTCAAAGAGGCTAATAATTTTGATGGTGTTTAAAAAATTGCTTACTGCTTTTATTCTTGCCGAAATAAAACAAGTAAGACTTTCTTCAGAAGAAAAAATATTATCAGACATACTGTGAAAATGTTCTTGTCCTGTTAAACATCATTTGGGAAATACTTAAAAAAGAAAAAAATTATTCAGTGGGGGGCTAATAATTCTGATTTCAACTGGATATATATATTTGTTTGTGAATGTAATTTTTTTCTTGACCAAAAAAAATATTTTTGATTTAGATTAAATTTAATTTATAGTTTGAATTCAATTTATTACATTTTATTAACATTTAATTTAATTAGATTTTATAGTTAAATTACACTGAGAAAAAACATAGCTGCAACAAATTGCAGTAATTTTTAACTTCAGTGCATTGCAATTAATAATTTGTGTTTAAAAACTGATTTATAAACTATGTTACTGATAATATAAAAATGATCAACTGTAAAACAGAACACGTTTCAGATCCTCATGTTAGTAAACAGTGCCAATGCAAAGTGTGACCAGGAACTTTCATCTCCTTTAACAATAAATTATAGCACTGCTTTGATGTTTGTTTGTTCTCTTCCTGCTTACTGATTGCAAATGAAGTTAGTGTTTCATCAGTGTGATGTTTTAAATGAAGAATTTAACAACGATTTAGCGTAATTTGCTTCCTTGGTGTGAAAATGAATCTTACCACACAGGTTTGACTGGCAAACTTTCAGATCAGCTGTTAGGAAGGACAAAAAATGTCTTACAGCATCAGGAAACAGAGCGAGGAAGTTCTAAGTGTATTTCCTGCCAAACGTCACCCAACAGCAGAGAAAACGATTAAAGAAAACATGCTCTACAGGACCAATCAGTGTACTTTCAGAAGTCAATGTTTGTCATTGTGATTATGGAATTACCAGAATATAAATATTGATATAAAACACAACAATATCAGGAACAAACTGGCTGTCCTGTATAGATTTAATCAATGCTAAATAAAGAAAAAAAATGGTCACAAAAAAACTAATTTGGTTTGTTTTTGGTTTGCGTTCATGCAAGCTATCATATATATATGACACTTCATATATACTTGACAAAGAGGAAACTCCAACTTTTTAGTCAGTCTTTATCAGATCAAATTAACACATTCAATGGGCCGAAACTAGTGGTAGACTGACACTTTCTTAGCATTGAGATGGTAAAATAAATGTCTTAGGTTTACATTTTCGGAAGTGATCTGAATGTACAGTAATGACTTGACCAAGCTTATGCCAAGGAAGCCCCAAAACTGTCCCCGCGAGGGTTGTACAGTAAACTGCCTTCTAAATAAAGGCTGCTAAATGAAGAATAACCAAATGATAAGAAAAAGCAGTGTGCTCCCTCTCTTCCTCCTTAACAATCAAAACTGAGTTCTTGTATAAAACTCTGAACAAACCTTTTTTATAGTAAAATACTTATTTTTGTAGTAATATATTCTCTAAAATTACAAATGATATGGGTTATAGATGATAAACATCTATAACATGAACATTAAAACAATTAAAGTGCCATATGGGTTCCATTTTTTTAAATCTGTCCTGTTTGATTTTTGTTTTACATATGCTGGATAAGTTGGCGGTTCATTCCGCTGATGTGACCCCAGATAAATAAAGGGACTTAGGCGAAAAGAAAATGAATGAATGAATATACACTTGAAGTCAGAATTATTAGCCTCCCCCCTCCCCCCGTCCCCACTTTGATTATTTTTTTTATATTTCCTAAATGATGTTTAACAAAGCAAGGAAATTTTAACAGTATGTATGATAATGTTTTTTCTTCCAGAGAAAGTCTTATTTGTTTTATTTCAGCTAGAATAAAAGGGTTTTAATTTTTTAAACACCATTTTAGAGGCAAAATGATTAGCCCCTTTAAGCTATACATTTTTTCAATAGTCTACAGAACAAACCATCATTATACAATAACTTGCCTAATTACCCTAACCTGCCTAGTTAACCCAATTAACCTAGTTAAGCCTTTAAATATCACTTTAAGCTGTATAGAAGTGTCATGAAAAATATCTAGTAAAATAGTATTTATTGTCATCATGGCAAAGATAAAATAAATCAGTATATATATATATATATATATATATATATATATATATATATATATATATATATATATATATGAATATATATGGATAAATATATAACGCATAGTAACGTATTACTTTTAAAAAGTAATAATATTTGAGTTACTTTTTAGTTTAGTTAAGGAAGGAAGACGGCAGAGCCTTACATTTCTGCGATAGAAACATTTCTTTATTTTGAACAGATGAAAAAAAAGAAAAGAGAATTATCTGAATGGACAGAGATTTTACTTATTAATAAGACAAAAAGTACAAAAGTAGAAAACGCATTGCTTTAAACCTTTATTAATCAAAACATTATCCTACCCTAAGTTTTTATGTGATTTTAAGGTAAATGAAGGACATACAGTGTGTTGTTAATTTCAGAGCTTCTCTATTAAAAAAAAAAAAACATCTGCAAGTTCTGAAAGAGATCAAGTAACGCAACGAGTTATATATATATATATATATATATTATCTTGCTTTAAAGAAAACACCCTCTAAAATGTCATTTGGTCTAATAAAGTCTATTTAAGGATCATAGTGCAGCCACAAACTTTTAATTATTCATTCATTTTCTTTTCTGCTCAGTCCCTTTATTACTGTTTTACACAGCAGATGCCCTTCCAGCTGTAACCCATCACTGGGAAACACCCATACCTTCCCATTCACACTCATGCACTACGGCCAATTTAGCTTACCCAATTGCCCTGCAGTGCATGTTTTTGGACTGTGGGGGAAACCAGAGAACCTCGAGGACACTCACGCAAACACGAGGAGAACATGCAAACTCCAAACAACTTCTAATTAATTGTCATTTCAAGAGTTCACGATTTATACATAGCTTGTTTAGCGTGCTGTCCCGGGAGAGAGCCTTGATCTCAAGGGATCCTCAAGCCCAGAGCTCCCTCCTTTCACAGGGCGAGGGGAGATTTAGCTCAGGTCGATCTGAAAGTCCCCCGCTGCTGAGGCCAAGGTGAACTTTCTGAGAGGAAGACATTAGAAAAAAGATTTAAGCTTATTTTATCTATAATATAGAGCACATTTGGATGGTGGGAGGAAACCGGGGAAAACCCACGTGGACACGGGGAGAACATGCAAACTCCGCACAGAAATACCAGATGGCCCAGTGAAGACCTAACGCCATTGGTATTCATTCTGTGAGGCAACAGTGCTAGTCACTGGGCCACCATGCCGCCCATTCTGGATAAAGGTGGAAGAAGGGGAGGAAAAGGGTTTCTTCCAGACGAAGATAGTTGTAGAGAGGAAATGAGGATATATATAGTGACTTGGGATCCTTTGATTGGAGGATCATGATTAGCTAATGTGGACCAGCTGGTCAATCATGAGCACATGCTCCTCTCGAAATTAGCTTAAAATTAAACTTCACTTAAATGCTACTTTGCTATTATCCTTCAAAACATGATGCAAACTTTTTAAATGTAAAAATTTCATTTAAAATACAATACAATTATGATCACTTATTCTAGATTTGATATTATTGTATATTTTAATTGTACATGTTAAGTACAAAACACAATATTTATATTGTGTAATTTTACATCTGTTACACTAAATAAAGGGTATTGCTTTACCAACATTTTCATTTCCTTGTTTTTGTCAAAAACGTTATTTAAAACAGAATTATTTTAAAAAGGTAGTGAAGTTTGCACTTTATTTCCATTTAAAATTCTTTTAATATAAATCAATTTTTCTGTACATTTTATTTTATTCAGACAATAAAACTGGACGTATTATCTTTAATTCATATATAAAGCTTTTATTTTTAAAAGGATGCCTTAATTTAATTAAAATCATTCTAGTGAGTGATTAAAAATCCTGAAAAAAAAAGTTTTTAGAAAAGGTTTTAGCAGGAAAAAAAATTGAATAAAAAAATATCGCAAATATTGTGTGAGCAGCGAAGTAGCCTATAAGAACTATTTCTGAATTATGATAGAAAATTCAACTGCATCACAGGAATAAACTAAAATATATATTTTTAAAAATAATCCAAATGTATAAATGCTAAAATATCTGTATGTTCACATATAAATAGACTGCTGTATAACAAAAACTACATAGCACAACATGCTACTACATGTATTGTAACATTATGTACGTCACAGATTTTTTGAACGGAAGTCCCGCATCCTTTCAAGCCAATTCCTATAGTGATGAATTAATTTTGTTGCATCAGCTTCCTCTTACTGTAATGGGAGGTAAAAAGCCCAAAACAATCAAGAATACCTGGCGAAATTCCCCTCCTATCCCAATATAAGAGCACCTACCATCATCATGCACAGGTGCACATCATTCTACGAAGGAAAACACTTGGACCTCAGCAGGTAACAATACATTATATAAATATATATATATATATATATATATATTAAATAGAGACACATTGATATATCACATGCAAAATAAAGATGCTTATGATTCACTGTCTTTCTTTCTTTCTTAGACCGAATTATCAGTAGCATAATGAAGAGCTCGTTCATCGTATACAGCATGTTTTTTTGCATCGTACTGAGTGGTCTATGGGACTCAGCCCAGGGAAGGAGGCTTCACTTGGGCAGTTGTAAAGTGAACATCCACACACATGAACTCCGGCACCACTTTCAGCACGTCCGTCAAGGCATGGTGAGCACGCTGAAAGTTTAACCTTAATCAATTAACTACTTCCTTCAGTAAAAATAGCTTGTGGCAGTTTGATGCAAGCTGCCATGTATAAATAGCACTCGATTTCCCACCATAACAATGACGTCGCCAGTGATGTCAATGGGTTTTCTTGACAGGCTTGACATGTCAACAAACTGGTTATAGATTTATTTTAGGCAGCTGTGTCATTCTTTTTGACTCTACATACTTGAATGAAAACACCAGCATGTTGTAAGACATGCTTTGTCACACTTCACTATTGAGTTCAACATCAAGCCAATGGCTTTTTAAGCATGACACAGCATAAACAAACAAAAGGAATACCTCGGTGAACCCGGGGAATCTCAAATGTCTTCATCTCACTGTGAGGCCTGCGAATCAGACGGTATATCTAGAAGAAACTAAACAGAAAATGTACACGTCATGAAAGCAGCAACAATGAGAGCCGTTTTAAAAGTGACCTCATTTTTTATTTTTTTTGGAGTGTTTTGAGGTTATGGAATGACTATCACTATGCTGCAATCTGATAATATCTTGTGTTTTGACAGATTTCGGGTGACGATCACAAGGGTATCAGATTGCTGAGGAAAGATGTGATGAGCAGTTTGCAGGTAAATAAGCGTTTGCAGAATCAATTCATACAGTTTGTACAACATAATACTAAAAAATGGCTTCCCTGTTAGGCTACAGAAAGCTGCTGTTTCCTCAGCCAGCTCCTTCATTTTTACATGGATACGGTCTTTATCAGCTATACCAGCAGCCATTCCCTACATCGCAGGACCACCAGTGTCTTGGCCAACTCTTTTCTCAGTATCACCAAGGACCTGCGAGTGTGTGTATGTATATGCTACAGATTCTCTACTCTTATTTTTTTATTGTAACACTGGAAAGAAAAATTGGAAAAGTCCAGAATGGTCGTAACTTGCCAACGTTTTATGTAAAGGTCAAGATCAAAGAACGCTTAGCAGTTGATTGGCATCAGTCCTTTGACTAACATATTGCTAAGTCATAAAAATGTGTTAGCTGCAATATGTTTTGGGACTTTTTCTGTGGTTGCCATTGTACCAACTGTGAATTATACACTAGCCTCTGACTAAATGGTTGTGCAATTTTAAAAAAAGGGATTTTGAACTATTTTAGCTAAAAAAATGCTAGTAATTTTCACAAACAATACAAATAAATAGCAAGTAACTGATTTAAATTTAATGTTTTTTAATCTATGAAAATAATTATAGCATATCAAGAGTTTAAGAGAATAAAATTATATTTTACACAATACAATATTAAAGCATAAATTATTTTCTGTTTATTTAAAAAAATTGATATCAATGTAATTTAGAGGTCTCGTGAAGTGCTTTAAAATGTGCATTTTTTTATTAAATGTTTGATGTAATGTCAACTGGAAAATGTAGAGAGGATGAGATAGAGTAGCTCCTGCCCATTAAAAAAAACGATAACACTTTATTTTAATGATATGTTTGTTGAATTAAATTACAATATCTACAATATGCATCTACATGACATTTAATTCTCATTAGATTATAAGTAGACTGTTAGGTTGAGGTTAGGGTTAGTGTAAGTTGGCATGTACTTGCAGAGTTTCTTATAGTCAGTTAAATGTCTGTTGAAGGAGCAGTATCAACAGATATTAAGCAGACAGTCTACTAACACTCAAATAGACCATCAAAATAAAGTGTTAACAAAAAACAGCCAATAGCACTTCATTTTATCACAGTTCTGCCAGTGAGAGCGGTTGAGTTCAAGCGAAGCAAATGAAATGTGTCTTAAAGGGGGCGGGAGATGCTAGAGGGTATCTGATTGATCAAGATTTGATGTAGTATGTGGCCATGTCAAAAAAATTGTTGACCAATTTAGGCGGAAATGACAAACTGCTAGCTTTACAAGTTTATATTTGTTTCATATCTTCAAAACACTGTTTTGGAGCACACTAACTAATAGATATCCATAAAACTAGCAGGCTGAAACTACCATCTAATAAAACTATCTTCATTTTCACAGAACCTTTAAATAACAACTTGTTTACAAAACAGGTTTTGCATTATGCATCATTTTATCACATTTTATTATACCAATAATATCTTAATAACACTTAAGTCACCATTCATGCTATTAACCACTTGCTTATTATGTGCCTGTTTATGCAATACTAGCTGTTATTAGTAGTTATAAAGATGATTTTATGATTATTTTATTCTATATTCCTAATCCAAAAGCTAAATCCAACTTCTACCTTACCAACTATTAATAAGAAGCTAATTGGCAGTTTATCAAGCAAATAACCTTAGGTAACGGTTTGACATAAGCATGAATAAGCATGAATAAGCCTCTTTTTAGCTTCAGCAGATTCAGCATTTTCTGTTACTTCTTGACATATTTTTGTTTATTTATTTACATCCATATAGACTGTCTAAAGTACATGAATATGTGGCACATGAATGGCTGTCAGTTACTAAGCATCATGCTATAAAGTTTTTGTGTGTGTGTGTGCTTTAATTGACATTAGTTAGGTAAAATTGAGAACAAAATCCTAGAAAAAAAAAAGATTTGGGGTCTTTGAATTGTTTTCGGGACATTGAGGGGAATTGAAGTGAAAAGTCTGATAGCTATTCTCACAGAGAGTTGATTTAGGAAAGAAAATGAGCAGACTAATCTAACCATGTCACTGTTTCTGTCTATGTTAAGCATGCAAATGCACACTGCGAGTGTGGTGAAGATGCCAGACTACAACTCAAGAGCATTCAAACCGCATTTGACAAGGTAAGAGACATAAAAGGGCAGGACACATAACAATTCGGCATGTGACTATAGAACACATACTAATAATCTGCACAAAATCTCTCTCTATATTTCTGATCACAGCTTGATCAGGCAGCAGGAACAGTGAAGGCTATTGGAGAGCTGGATTCACTTCTGGAATGGATAGAAAGTTTCCAACAACAATGACAACACAAGACCCCATTCGAGTGAATCTGTATATTTATTATATTAATATAAAGCATGTACAGCTGTTTAGGTTCAACAACAAAGACTCTTTATTGCATAACTTGGACTTTGGATTATTTTAAATGTATGTATTTAATAACTTAAAGTTTATATGTGAATTATTTATGTGATATGTAATGAACTACTTTTTTGGCTTGTGTTTCTAAGCAAATATGCATGATAAGGTAAAAATGTCATGCTGCAAAGTAGACCTTTGAGGTCAAATTGTTGTCAATGTATATTTGTCTTCATTAAAACATATGTAATACATAAAATAAAGATGTTGTGATAAACTAGCGTGCGTCACTTGTTTTAATTGTGTTCATGATAAATGATACACATTATAGTAAATAGCAAAACAAACCGATGTTTCATTTGCGGAATTTCACCTCATCAGCGTAAGCAAAAGTAACCGTCATGTTTATGCTAAAAGGAAATACGCTGATGCTGAATAGCTTCCGTACGAAGGTGTCAGCACGTCATCTCTCCAGATTTTACAATAGATCTGTTCATCAGGTTAACTTTCAATTTAGGTAACAGGTTCACAGCTATTCATAAAGAATACATTGATGTATAAATGCGTCATGCCACGTCAAATTATGAGTTGATTCTTAATGAGGCCTTCACAGCACTGATAAGAAATTATAAGAAAAATGAATGACACAGCACTTCTGCTAAATGATGCGCTATGGATTTGGAGTTTGCCATATACATTCATTCATTTTCTTTTAGGCTTAGTCCCTTTAGTCCCTTAGTCGCCACAGCGGAATGAACCGCCAACTTATCCAGCACATGTTTTATGCAGCGGATGCATTTCCAGCCGCAACCCATCTCTGGGAAACATCCATACACACTCACCCACACTCATACACTACAGACAATTTATTCATTCATTCATTCATTCATTCATTTTCTTTTCGGCTTAGTCCCTTTATTAATCCGGGGTCACCACAGCGGAATGAACCGCCAACTTATCCAGCACATGTTTTATGCAGCGGATGCATTTCCAGCCGCAACCCATCTCTGGGAAACATCCATACACACTCACCCACACTCATACACTACGGATAATTTAGCCTACCCAATTCACCTGTACCGCATGTCTTTGACTGTGAGGGAAACCAGAGCACCCGAAGGAAACCCACGCAAATGTAGGGAGAACATGTAAACTCCACACAGAAATGCCAACCGACCCAGCAGGTTGGCGTTTTCTTGTGTTGATACACTGTAAATAATGCAGGGTTCCACACAATTCATTCATGTTGTCCCAACACAAATTAATATAGTTAACTTAAAACTTTAAACAAATTTTTGTGAATTGAACATGAAATAATTAAGTTGTCCCAAAGAAATCTCAAGAATTGTTGTTTTCAGCTCATTTTAAATAAGTATTTTTTGAGTGTATGTACAGGCATGTATGTACCCTGAGCTCTTCTAAACCACATAAAAATCCCTTTAGTGTTTACACACTTGGCCAGCCAAGTTCTAATTGTGATCTGGAAATTAATTCTGAAGATTAGAAATAATTTGTGCTAATATTGAATTTCACTTTAGTGCTAAATTTCTTTATATGATGGCAAAATGAAACTACTTTTACTGGACATCTACATTTACTGCTAGTAGCGCAAACAATAATTCCACCAAATTATGAGGTGACCAAACATGACAAAGAAAGTATGCTTTAAAAGTTGTTGTTACAACTAAAAATACTAGAAAATACCTAATAAATTGAATATTTAAAGTAATGCATGATGCTACATATAAATGGCACATATAGTACAGGCTCTTCCCCTAATCACCCATCCCAATCCCCCTGTTTTGAGTTCATACACACCAGATCACTATTCCCCAATCAGCACACACTGTATAAGAGCACCCTGTTTCCACTCACATTTTGTCTGGTCTGCACTACAGATAGGACACATATCCTGACCTCAGACTCTAACCCAACTCATGCTCCAGCGATCCGAATCTCCTTTGTCTAGACATAGAGGTCCTGTCCATCGTAGCAGAAGACCAAACCTTAACACCATGTATCAAAAAGACATGGGTTGTTTCTCAAATCCAAGAATGCAGAGAAATAACTTGCATTCTTGTGAATGTGATGTAGTGCAGCTGATATTGATATTGGAGTCAGTCCAAATGTGATGGTGCTGCGCAGCTGATTGACATTGACTTCATTCGTGCTGCGCAGCTGATTGACATTGACATCACTCAATCGGCATGTAGCACCGCCTTTTAAAGCCTGATTGGTTGTCCCTTGGGATGCGTCACGTCCGACTCTGACGCACTTTGTTTGGGTGTCCGTCTTCGCAGCTACAGGTAGAGGCATTGTGTTCGTTCTGATAATTTTTCATTTGCTTGAATGGGCCAACGTTAAGTTACTTTTGGCATTGTTATAGTGCATTGTGGCTGTGGCATTTTTCTGGGCTGGAGTGGCTGGACGACTGTTCATTGTTGCAGGTATGTGATAGTTTTTAATTGGCTGAGTAATGGGATTTGGCAGTATTTAACCTGCGTTTTTCATGCAGTAGAGATACTAAGTCCTGCACCTCGCTGTATTTGTATACCTGACCAACAAGTGCTCAAAGCATCCGCTTTGTGCACCCATTGGTAAGTGAGGCACTTATGATTAGTGTTATCATTTTAAAGGACCATATTAATGAGTTTTGTTTGTGCCTCTCTTTAGGATTCTCCCTTGTTCTCTCTTGATCCCTTTTCTCTTAATGTCTAAATCACTTTATTAGCCCTTGTTCCTCGCTATTGCCGTGGTTATTGGAGGTCGTCTGGGCGTGTGCTACTGCTGTTATTCCACGCTGCTAATACTAACGCCGGTGTCATTGGCTATCGTACAGACGCCACCAACACAGCTGTTTAAAGGGGACTGCCCATTTTGACCCGTGTGCTGCTTTGTGCTCCCCTTCATTTATTTGTTTGTTTAGGATGTATTGATTTGCGTTAACATTTTTGGTGCTCTGCTTTTTGTTTAGTGAAATTGTTTTTCGTTTAGTTATGCAGAGCATTTATTTGGTTTTTGTTATTTAGATTTCTTTTTTTATTATTATTATTATTATTATTATTATTATTATTTTGAGAGTCAATTGTTTTGATTCAGAGTGTGTGTGTGTATATGAGATGTTGTAATCACAGCTGTAGCTGTCTCAACCAGATCATAGAGTAGGTTTGTTAACCTGATTGACTCCTTTATTGATGTTAGTTATTTTCTGTTTATTTACTTTAATTTTGATTTATTTCAGGAATTGAGGTTTCTCCTCGGTGGATGACTGGTCCTTCCAACTGGTGGTGGTGCTTCTTTCCCGTGTGCTGTGAGACACTGAGTGCTTGATAGTGTAATTCGAGTGCACTGTGGTGTGCGTGTGCTGGGGTAAAGTCAGTCTGCTTGTATCCAGTCAGTGGGAACCTCAATCCTGTGTGTTTTTGATTTTTGTTTATTTATTTTCCTTTTATGAAGGGGGAGTTTTTGATGTGCTTTTTAACAAATGAGTACAACCTTACATTTTCATTAAAATAAATATTTTTGTACTTTTTGTAATTACTCACGCCTCTGTGCCTTTTTGAGGGGAAACGAACCTGTGTGTCTTTTTCTAATAGAGTTATTTCCCTGGGTCACTCCCAGGGTGGCGTAGTCGGTTATTTTGATTCAAAGAGTTCTAACTCGTATCCATACCCTCGTCACATTCTGGCGTAGTCGGCAGGATTCCCCTCTTATTGTGTGCAGAGACGTGGGTTGTATTTTTTTCATTTCTGTAGGAACTGGATTGCGGCAGTCCCCTCTGGTGGGTCAATACAAGTTAATTTTTTCACGTGTACGTTTTAGTTCGTGGTTGTAGCGATGGAAGACGAATTACGTGAGTTAAGGGAGTTGGTAACTCAATTAAAAGCTGATAATGAGCGACTACGGCAAGAGCAGGTGCCAGCTGCAGTGCCGGGACCATCTAACATTTCTATTCCTGTTTCAGATCCTCCACTCATTGATGCTGGTCCCTCATCAACCGAACGATTTGTTTTCGTTCCTCGAGACCGTAGATGTCCAAAATTCAGTGGGCGGTCAGGAGTTGACATCAATGAGTGGGTGGAAGAAGCAGAGGCTTGCATGCGTCTTCGCCATTTGTCTTCAGCTGATCAGGCATTTTTCTTGTTTGATCACCTGGAGGGAGAGGCAAGAGAGGAAATTCGTTATAGGCCACAGAGTGAAAGGGAGGATCCAAAGCGAGTGATTCAGGTATTACGCGATTTATATGGCTGTACTAAGTCCTATGTAGCTCTTCAGGAGTCATTCTTTTCCAGAAGACAGCAGGAGGGGGAGACTCTGGTGGAGTTTTCCTTGGCCCTTATGAGCCTTCTGGAAAAGGTTAAAGGTCAGTCACCTCATGGCATGCCTAATGCAGAAACTTTACTGAGAGATCAGTTTGTGGAAAATGTTAATGATTGCACCCTTCGTCGTGAACTTAAGCAGTTTGTGCGCCGTCAACCTACTGCCACATTGGTTGACGCACGTGGTGAAGCACTTCGGTGGGAAAGAGAGGGCATGCCTGGGGGAGCGCGGGGCCGAAGTCAGTCTGTTCCATCAGCGTACGGTATTCAGTATGGGGTGCAGGGGAATCGGAGCGTTAGTAGTGGGGCAAAGTCTGAAATGACTGAATTGCGGGACATGTTGCTGAAGCAGCAACAGCAATTGAATCAATTGGCTCAAAGTATGACTCTGCTTCAGAATTGTTCGTCTAAATTGCCGCCACATAAAGTCAATCCTGTTATTTGCAGGAGATGTCGTCAGCCAGGCCATTTCGCTAGAAATTGTGATGGCGAGCGGATACCAGTCCGTGCACCATCAGCCTATATTGATTCTGCTGTAACAAGACGTGAACAGTCGTCCTCCAGCCAGCCGTCGGAAAACTAGTTCCCACCAAGTTACAGGGCCATAACTTGGTTGGGAAAAGGGTAGGCTCTAATGATTTTATGCCGTGTTTAATGTCTACTTGTCCAAAGCTCGTTGTATCTATGGGTGGGGTTCAGGTCCCTTGTTTGGTGGACACTGGCTCCATGGTGTCCACCATTACTGAAAGTTGTTTCATGACTAATTTTGGGCTTTGGGGTCAAGAACAGCTTAGATCATGTCATTGGTTACAGCTTCGAGCTGCAAATGGTCTTTCAATTCCTTATATTGGTTATTTGGAATTAGACATAGAGCTTTGTGGGCGAGTAGTTTCAGACTGTGGAGTGCTGGTTGTTAAGGATCCTCCTGGTGGCATGTGTGCACAAACACCTGGTGTAGTGGGTATGAATGTTTTAAGCCGCTGCTACCAGGAGTTATTCGGCCAGCATGGTACAGGCCTTTTTGATTTACCGGCAGTATCACAGGCCCCCAGTTTTATCATTCAGGCCTTACAAAATTGTCACCAAGCTGAAGTTCAGCCAGTTACAAATGCAGAGGGACAAGTCAGGGTGCGTGGACGTCGGGCGTGTCGCATCCCAGGTGGCACTGTAAAATTTGTTGCCACTACTTGTTCGGTGCAGTATTCGGGTAATGCCGTACTGTTTGAACCTCCAATTTCAGGTCTCCCTGCAGGTTTGCTGGCCTCTCCTGCGCTCCTAAAGATGGATGGTGGTACTGTTTATGTGCCTATAGTTAACGTGGGCACTATAGATGTGCTGTTGTATGCCAGAACTATTGTGGGCGTTGTAAGTAAGGTTAATGTGGTTACATTACCCCCAGAGGTCGTAGAGGTAAACATGGTTGCAGCTGAGGTAAGTGCACAGCCTTCTCCCTCTGTGCAGGAGCAAATAGCTACCTTAGACCTGTCAATACTGCCTGAAGTAGAACAAGGTAAGGTTAGGGCATTGCTGTTTAAGTATTTGCCAGTGTTTTCCAGTCACGATGGTGATTTGGGTTGTACAAACCTGATATCTCACGATATACCCTTGTTAGACGATATCCCTGTCCGGCAGCGGTTCAGGCGCATCCCTCCGTCTGAGTATGAGGTGGTAAAGGCACATATTAACCAACTGTTAGAGACCCAGGTCATTAGAGAAAGTTGCAGTCCTTATGCCTCGCCCATTGTTCTGGTTAAGAAAAAGGACGGTGGTCTGCGCATGTGCGTAGACTACCGTCGTTTGAATGCGAAGACCAGAAAGGATGCATTCCCTCTACCACGTATTGAGGAAACTTTGGACTCGCTGGCTGGGGCCTGTTGGTTTTCCACCATGGACCTAGCCAGTGGGTATAATCAGGTGCCTGTAACTGAGAAGGATAAGCCTAAGACTGCCTTCTGTACCCCTTTTGGTCTTTTTGAGTGGAATAGGATGGCGTTTGGGCTGTGTAATGCCCCAAGCACCTTCCAACGATTGATGGAACGGTTGTTTGGGGATCAACAGTGCCAATCCCTCCTCCTGTATTTGGATGATATTGTTGTCTTTTCCTCTTCTATAGATGAACATCTGGTGCGGATGGAGGTTGTCCTAAGCCGTCTGCAGAGGGAAGGGTTAAAGGCCAAATTATCCAAGTGTGCTTTCTTTCAAAGGGAAGTGCATTATTTGGGTCACGTTATTTCATCTGAGGGTGTTTCCACCGATCCACGTAAAGTGGAGGCTGTGGCCAACTGGCCTTGCCCGGCCAGTGTTACAGAATTGCGCTCGTTTTTGGGATTTGCTAGCTACTACCGCCGTTTTGTGGAGGGGTTTTCCAAGTTGGCTGCCCCTCTCCATAGGCTGGTGGCTCTACTGGCAAACCCAAAACATCGAAAGGGCAACGCCCATGACTTTGCGGCTTCTTGGTCTGCAGAATGTCAGAGTAGCTTTGAGGGGTTAAAAATGAAGTTAACTAGTGCTCCAGTGTTGGCTTACGCTGATTTTTCTCTGCCTTTTATTTTAGAGATTGATGCCAGTCAGGGAGGCTTGGGGGCAGTCCTCTCACAGGAACAACAGGGCAAGGTGCGTCCAATAGCGTATGGCAGCCGCAGTCTTAGGCCCACTGAGCGTAATCCATCTAATTATAGCTCAATGAAATTGGAGTTTTTGGCACTCAAGTGGTCCATGACTGAAAAGTTCAGGGAGTATTTGTTAGGCCAAAAATGTATTGTTTTCACTGATAATAACCCCCTTAGCTACCTGAATTCTGCCAAGTTAGGTGCAATGGAGCATCGTTGGGCTGCTCAATTGTCCGTATTTGACTTTGAAATAAAGTATAGATCGGGTAGGAGCAATCGTAACGCAGACGCTTTGTCCCGGCAGAACTTCTCAGGTACAGGAGAAGTACAAGACCGGTGTCCAGGAGTGGCTGTTCCAGTAGTGTTGCAGCAAACAGCCCCAGATGGATTGGTGACCCAGGTCAATCAGGTAACAGCCTTCCCCTGCCCCTCTGGCAGTGACATGGGTGCTCGACAGGTAGCAGACCCAGTCATTGGTGAGGTGTTGGTGTTTTGGAGGCGCAAGTTGCTCCCCACTTCGGAGGAGCGTAAGAAACTCTCTCGCTTGGCAGTCATCTTGCTTCGCCAATGGGGCCGCCTGGTTGAAATGGAAGGGGTGCTCTATCGGCGTGTGTTGCGCCCGGATGGCGGAGAGGAAGTTCTCCAAGTGTTACTACCAGCCCTCATGAAAGCTGAGGTCCTGACCCAGCTGCATCAGCAGCATGGACATCAGGGGGTTGAGCGTACTTCCCAGCTGGTTCGCCAGAGATGTTACTGGCCGGGTATGTTCGCTGACATTGCACGCTGGTGCCAGGAGTGTGAGCGGTGCCAGTGTGCTAAAGGCACCCCCTCAGCTCCCAGTAGTTACATGGGACATCTTATGGCTTCTCGGCCTAACGAGATTTTAGCTCTCGATTTCACCTTGTTGGAGCCCTCAAGGTCTGGCCTCGAAAATGTGTTGGTCATGACTGACATATTTACGAAGTACACCTTAGCTATACCTACTAGAGACCAGCGAGCCGAGACTGTAGCCCAGGTCCTTGTGGCTGAGTGGTTTTGTAAATTTGGTGTGCCAGGTCGCATCCACTCTGACCAAGGTCGTAATTTTGAGTCTACTCTTATTCGGCAGCTTTGTGGGTTGTATGGAGTCGTAAAGTCACATACAACTCCATACCACCCTGCTGGGAATGGCCAATGTGAGCGTTTTAATAGAACGTTACACGATCTTCTGCGTTCCCTTCCATATTCTAAAAAGAGTGATTGGCCATGCTGTCTCCCTCAGGTTCTCTTTGCGTACAACACTACTCCTCACCAGTCAACTGGGGAATCTCCTTACTATTTAATGTTTGGACAAGAACCTAGACTTCCTATTGATTTCCTCTTAGGTAGAGTTAGAGAGCCGTTAGCCGGCAGTGTTCATGGGTGGATTGTAGAACAGCAAGATCGGTTACAAGTCGCTTTTGAAGGTGCTCGTGAGAGATTGGGTGCCGCCGCTGACCGGCGGAAGGCCCGGCATGATCTCCAGGTAAGGGAAGCACCACTGAAGGAGGGTCAACTGGTTTACCTTCGCGATCATGGGGTGCGAGGTAGATGTAAAATCCAGGACCTGTGGAGCTCAGTGGTCTACCAAATCCTAAAAGCGCCTACTGAAAGTGGGGTAGTTTATACCATTGCCCCGGTTGCAGATCTGAGTAAAACCAAACATGTTCACAGATCCTTGCTGAAGGCCCAGCTTGGTCAGGATCGGCCTCCTAGTCTACCTGAACCTGCAAGGGGAGAGTGCATGCAGCCTTTGGATGAGGAGTGTGATGGAGATTTGCTGGTTCTAGTTCCCGAGACACCAGAGCTTAGAGGAAGGTCAAGGTCACAGGGTGCTGTTCCCCCTGTCCCTCGGGTTGTAGACGAGGTACTTGAGGGTCCAGCAACTGTGGGGACTTTGCAGCCGGAAGTTGTGCCCGCTGACCCTGTAAGAGCAGCAGAAACCGTGGTAAGGAGAACTGGGAGAAGTACAGCAGGTCAGCACTCTAACTTGCACCACCTTCCACGAGCTGTAGGTATAGGGACTGTGTCCAGTATAGTGAGTAACTCGTTTGGTACATTCTTCCGCCCTTGGAGTTAGACTCTTAGGTCAATTGTATGTTTGGTTCACCGTCGGGGCGACGTTGCAGAAATTGGGGGTGGAATGTGATGTAGTGCAGCTGATATTGATATTGGAGTCAGTCCAAATGTGATGGTGCTGCGCAGCTGATTGACATTGACTTCATTCGTGCTGCGCAGCTGATTGACATTGACATCACTCAATCGGCATGTAGCACCGCCTTTTTAAAGCCTGATTGGTTGTCCCTTGGGATGCGTCACGTCCGACTCTGACGCACTTTGTTTGGGTGTCCGTCTTCGCAGCTACAGGTAGAGGCATTGTGTTCGTTCTGATAATTTTTCATTTGCTTGAATGGGCCAACGTTAAGTTACTTTTGGCATTGTTATAGTGCATTGTGGCTGTGGCATTTTTCTGGGCTGGAGTGGCTGGACGACTGTTCATTGTTGCAGGTATGTGATAGTTTTTAATTGGCTGAGTAATGGGATTTGGCAGTATTTAACCTGCGTTTTTCATGCAGTAGAGATACTAAGTCCTGCACCTCGCTGTATTTGTATACCTGACCAACAAGTGCTCAAAGCATCCGCTTTGTGCACCCATTGGTAAGTGAGGCACTTATGATTAGTGTTATCATTTTAAAGGACCATATTAATGAGTTTTGTTTGTGCCTCTCTTTAGGATTCTCCCTTGTTCTCTCTTGATCCCTTTTCTCTTAATGTCTAAATCACTTTATTAGCCCTTGTTCCTCGCTATTGCCGTGGTTATTGGAGGTCGTCTGGGCGTGTGCTACTGCTGTTATTCCACGCTGCTAATACTAACGCCGGTGTCATTGGCTATCGTACAGACGCCACCAACACAGCTGTTTAAAGGGGACTGCCCATTTTGACCCGTGTGCTGCTTTGTGCTCCCCTTCATTTATTTGTTTGTTTAGGATGTATTGATTTGCGTTAACATTTTTGGTGCTCTGCTTTTTGTTTAGTGAAATTGTTTTTCGTTTAGTTATGCAGAGCATTTATTTGGTTTTTGTTATTTAGATTTCTTTTTTTATTATTATTATTATTATTATTATTATTATTATTTTGAGAGTCAATTGTTTTGATTCAGAGTGTGTGTGTGTATATGAGATGTTGTAATCACAGCTGTAGCTGTCTCAACCAGATCATAGAGTAGGTTTGTTAACCTGATTGACTCCTTTATTGATGTTAGTTATTTTCTGTTTATTTACTTTAATTTTGATTTATTTCAGGAATTGAGGTTTCTCCTCGGTGGATGACTGGTCCTTCCAACTGGTGGTGGTGCTTCTTTCCCGTGTGCTGTGAGACACTGAGTGCTTGATAGTGTAATTCGAGTGCACTGTGGTGTGCGTGTGCTGGGGTAAAGTCAGTCTGCTTGTATCCAGTCAGTGGGAACCTCAATCCTGTGTGTTTTTGATTTTTGTTTATTTATTTTCCTTTTATGAAGGGGGAGTTTTTGATGTGCTTTTTAACAAATGAGTACAACCTTACATTTTCATTAAAATAAATATTTTTGTACTTTTTGTAATTACTCACGCCTCTGTGCCTTTTTGAGGGGAAACGAACCTGTGTGTCTTTTTCTAATAGAGTTATTTCCCTGGGTCACTCCCAGGGTGGCGTAGTCGGTTATTTTGATTCAAAGAGTTCTAACTCGTATCCATACCCTCGTCACATGAAGATCAGTCTTGCCAGGCCAATATGCCAATATCTCCGTACCTTCTGCCACGGCCACCAGAACTTCTGGAACCGATTCCCTGCGTGGGCAGAGTACGCACAAAACTCCCTTCGTCAATCTTCCACAGAATTCACTCCATTCCAGTGAGTACTCAGCTACCAACCACCTCTGTTCACCTGGTCTGATTAACCTTCAGAAGTTCCATCTGTCTATCTGTCCATGTCCGTTGTTTCCAGGAGAGTGAGAGGGTCTGAAGCTCACCAAAACCTCTAGCGTTCAGTAAGGCATCACACCATCCAAGCGAATGTCTGAAGAGACCCAACTCAGACAGAAAGTATAGCTATGGCTACTATAATTTCATCTGCAAACAGCCTTTTAAATCAGGACTGCTCCTAATTGCAACCCAGGTTCATTCTGATTACGTAGCCCTATATACATTTCTGGAGAGAGCAAAATATGTCCCAGGAGCTTTGTTTTTGTTTGTTTGTTTCTTTTGCAGTTTTAACCTACCAGAGGCTGCTGTGTACGTTTTTTCAGATCTCAAATTTCTCTCACGAGTGCCATTCGCACCTGCTGTTGTTTTCGCGTAAATCCACCAGAGGTTGTTGACAACTGACTGATCAACTGATTGACCAACCGACCAATCCCCCCACCCCCTTTCCCTAAACCCAACCAATAGTGTTTTAAAGAGCACCGATTGGCCCGCCTATCCCCTTCCCTAAACCAAACTGCAGTGTTTTAAAAGGCAATGCAGAAAAAGAAATAACCCAGATTTGTACCACTTTTTCAGAAAAGCTGTTCATGCGGAAGTGGTCAGCTAGTAAACTAGAACAGGAACGACATCATACCACCCCATAGCATTTGTTTTAAAGATGAAATGCAGCCATACTTAGCTCTGGCTACATAACTCGCGATCTCCAGAAATGTATATAGGGCTACATTTTCAGAATGAGGCTACATTGCCTAATTGTCTTTGCAAGAGGTTCTACTGCAAGTAAAAATAACACAGGACAACGGATACCCTTGCCATGTATCTTGCCAGGGCCGGTGTCCTGCAGATTTTAGCTCCAACTTGGTTCAACACACCTGCAAGGAGGTTTCTAGAAAGCCTAATAGGAGTGTTATGTTTGATGTTAGTTTTTTTTTTTGTGTATCTATTTTTCTCACCCTCCTCTCCACTTGTTACTCAACCCTTAGGTTTCTTATTGGTTTAGCATCTGTCCATTATCATTCTGACGGTGTCGGTTCCACCAATCTGTGGACAAGCTGCAAGCATTTAAAGCCCTGACAGACCAGTCTGTGGTGTGTGCTCTGCCTCGGCGCACCTTTTGTGCTCTACGCAATCTATGTGTTTTGGCCTGCTTAGGCTGTTTAGTGATTTAGTATCTCAGTTTACTGTAATTCGAGTTTACTTGTTAAACTTTGTTGGCTTTAAGTAAAATGCTTTAACGGTTGTTGTGTGATTCTAAACTGAGCCTATGATGTTTTTGTTAAGTTTGTTTTAGTTTAGACTGACTTTGTTAGATTAGTTTGAGTGTTTTGCCCCTATGTAATTTTGAGTTTTGTAGTTTATTTGGTTTAGTTTGGGTGTCGTGTACACTGAAGATGTCGGTTTTTATTTTTATTGTTTACTTTTGTCGCCTAGTTTAGATTTTAGATTTAAGCATGTTTTGTCATGTCAATTTCTTTGGTTTTGGCTTACACTCATTGTTTTCGTTTAAAGAGAGTAATTGTAAATGTTTATTTCTTTTTTCCATTTATTATTGTTACATATTGTTTAAACCATTGAGTAAAAGAAGCTTAAATAGAGAATTGATTCCTGCCTCATCCTTGATCTGTCGCACACATTGCATCTGTCTCACTTAAATGTTACAGCATCTCACTTAAACATCTTAAACACGTAACAAGTGCTTGATTAGCAAGGTCAGGTCTGTCTAAATTGGGGTTAAAACTAAACTTTGCATGACACTGGCTCTACTGGAGCACCCCTGCTCTACAAGACTTTTGAAATTCAATATTTTGTAATTACTTTTCCTGTGACTCCTTTTAAAGCAACCAAATGCATTTAAAATATCAATCTCCCAGGCTGAGTATTTAAAAAGAATTTCGAAAAGGTACCCCATTCAATCCTGTTGAAGGCTTTTTCTGCATCCTATGACAGGACTGCATGGTCCTTGGCAGGTTGTTTCTTAAGAGTCTACATATGTTATGGGGGGCTTGTATTCCAATCAAAATCATTTTGGTTATTGATAATGAAACAGGGTATGTTTCTTATAGGGACTAATTTAATGCCACATTAAACGACACCTGGTTTATAACCTGATGTTGATATACTGTAAATCTAGCAAACTATTGGAAGATTAAATAACTCCTTGACATAATAAGAGAAGGGAAAAAGCAAGATAACACAAAGATAAATAAATCACCTTGTAGGATAGGAGACATTGTAACATGATGGAAAAAACACATTCATGCGCTGCATTTATATATTTCAACGCTTTCCATTGAGACTGAAATATGAATAATTCCATTCTGATAACGGAACAAGAAACGTGAGACACATAGCTAACTTGCTTTGAATATCATGAATCACTTTCGTAACAGTTTTTTAAAAAAAATAACAATTACTGAAACCAGCTCAGCAGGAAATTTCTTGCTGAGCTATTGACACATATTACACCAAGCAAGCAACACTAGGCAGAACACTACTAATTGACCTGTATTTTATTTATAGTACTCACTCACAGAGAAAGTAACTCAATAGCCAAAATGTAAAAAAGAAAAAAAAAATGCAATATGGTTTTAAATTTCTACAGTTTCGCAAGGTCAAAACTAAAAGTACAGTACAAGAGGTCACTCTTTATCAACTGGCAAAGAACATACGCAATACACTTAATATACTTCCCCTTAAACTTCCCAAGTATAATGAACAAAATTGCCTGCTAAGCACCTGAAGAAACTAAAGATGACCTTTTAAACCCACAGTAGTAACCATTCTCTATGATATTTGTAAATGTGACTTAAACCATGTTTCTAGACATTATAGTGTGACATTAATCCAAATTCCCAAATTATATCATTTAGTACCACAGGGGTAGTATCACAAAAACATGGTTAAAAGAAACTTGCGGTTTTAAATAGAAACCAAACCTGCAGATAAGTCAGCAGTTGAGCCATCCATTGATTTAAATGTTATAATTTAACACATTTAAATGATGCACAAAAGTAATGAGTTTGACAGACAACGCCTGTTATAGCAGAGCAGTTGTTTGAAACCAATTGCAGTGCCAGAATTTTTTATGGTACCATTTACTAAACGTAAAATAATTGCCTCTATTTTGACGGTTTCAAGCTTTCACAACCAATTTGAATGTTATCACTCAATTAAATGGCCGTAATCAGTGGTTATTAGCTGATAAATATCAGCCAGTAGGGGCCTTCTGCACCTACTGGGAAGCTCATAGGGCTGTTATCATCCAATTTAATACAATTTTCTATTAATTGCCCCAACCCTAAACCCAACCATAACAGTAATGTAAAAACAGATCTGAAGTAGTGTCTATTAATATGGACCACAGCCATATCACCCTGCAGCCCAAGCCCAAGGTCACTCACTGAAGCTAAGCAGGGCTGAGCCTGGTGAGTACCTGGATGGGAGACCACATGAGAAAACTAGGTTGCTGTTGAAAGTGGTGTTAGAGAGGCCAGCGGGGGTGCTCAACCTGTGGTCTGTGGGAGTTCTAATGCCCCAGTATAGTAAAGGGGACACTATACTGTAAGTGGACGCCATCTTTCGAATGAGACATTAAACCGAGGTCCTGACTCTCTGTGGTCATTAAGAAAAAAATCCCATGGCACTTCTTGTAAAGACTAGGGGTGTAACCCCGGTGTCCTGGCCAAAGTGCCTCAATCAGCCCTTACGATCATGGCCTCCCAATTATCCCCATCCATCGAATTGGCTCTATCACCGTCTCTCCACTCCACCAATAGCTGGTGTGTGGTGAGCGCACTGGCGTCGTTGTCCTGTGGCTGCCGTCGCATCATCCAAGTAGATGCTGCACACTGGTGGTGATGTGGAGAGACCCCCCCCCCCCCTCATGATTGTAAAGCGCTTTGGGTGTATGGCCCCCATACACAATAAATGTGCTATATAAATACACATTACATTATTATAGCTGATTAACCACGAGAATTACTTATATTATTTATTAAATTTCCCATTTATTGTATTTTATTAACGTCTGCCCCTACCCCAACCCTAAATCCGACCATCACAGTAATGTAAAAACAGATCTGGATCTGAATTCTTCACTATTATAATAGAGGATTAACCATGTGGATGGATGAGCCTACCAGTAGGCACAAAAGGCCCATACTGGCCCATATCTATCAGCTGATAACCACTGATAATGCCCATTCAATCAAGTGATAACATTCGAAGCGGGTGGCTTTCAGCAGCCAATAACTGAACTCTCAAAACACTGAGAGAAATATTGATTGAACCACGTTCATCCTTATGCATGACCCATATCCTCACGTTTCTGACAGGCACCCATCTAAAAAGCTTTATGATTAAAGTTATAATAAAATAATACAGGTGAACACTGGAGTTTAATTTGAGAGATATAAAAGCTAAAATTTGCTTCACAGCTCTAAATCTAGTCTTTTGAAACCCACAATAGCAACCACTTTTATGCTGTTTGCAAATGAGACTAATGTCCTCTCTCTAGACATCATAGCATGACATTATTCCAGAATTCCGAATGATGTTCGATTATACCACATCCTTAAAATGTAATCTCATGCTCCCACGCACACACACAAGTTAGTAAAATGAAACCTGCGGTCATAAACAAAAAGCAAGCCAGCAGTTGAGTCAGCAGTTGAGCGATTTTTATATATTCATTTGAACATATTTACATAATGCACAAAAGTACAGAGTCTCACAATTGTGTTAAGTTTGATACATGTTCAATATATCTTATAGCAGCAGCTTTTCAAAAGCCACATTTTTTATTAAACTTTAGTCTGTGACCAATCACTGCGCCACAATTGTTTATTGTACAAAAATGGGATTAAACTAAATTAACGTAATATGCAAAATTATTGAGAATGTGGTTTAAATGACTTGATTTTTATGGTTTAAGGCTTTTGGCAGCCAATGGTTGACCACCTTTGAAGCATATTTCTCTCCATTACCACTACCATCTTTCATATATATTGGTAAGACTTTATTTTAATGCTCCCTATTGCAATTTTTTTTTTTTACAAAATGTGTTAAAGGGACCATCAAAATAAAGTGATACCTATATATATTATAAACAGTTAGGTCCATAAATATTGGGACATCAACACAATTCTAACATTTTGGCTCTATACACCAGCACAATGGATTTGAAATTAAATGAAGATGTGCTTTAACTGCAGACTGTCAGCTTTAATTTGAGGGCATTTACATCCAAATCAGGTGAACGCTGTAGGAATTCAACAGTTTGCATATGTGCTTCCCACTTGTTAAGGGTCCAAAAGTAATTGGACAAAATAATTACCATACATCAAACTTTCACCTTTTAATACTTTAATCCTCTACCGCACGCAAAAAAAAATATTGACTGTTTTTCTTTTCTTAAAATGGCTAAACTTTAAGTGCTTTAAAAACTAATTTGGAAAAATTTATTTTTTTAAGGTACTTTATGAAATGTTGCCATATGGCAACAACCTCCAACAGTGGATCTAGCTTAGAAATTTGACATTTAAAACTTTCCTTAGAATTAATAATTTAGTTGTTTGAAATGATTTAATTGGTGTTGCAGTATTATAAGCTTTAACACACAGCATATAAATGACACCTTATACATACTTTCAACAACTCATATTACCACAGTTTTCATTCATTCCATTTTTTTTTTTTTTTGCTGAATATTATTAAAAACAAACCTAATATTGTATTATCATCTATACAACATACAGCAGGTATAAATATTTCCTCCAGTAAATATACTAACAAATAAATAACAAGTCTAATATATCCAGATGCATCAGAATAATGTAGCTACTAGCTAACAATATTTATATATTATACTGTATACTATACTACACCTGTCTTATCTGCCTCTGAGCTAACTTACCTGAACTGTCTCTATCAATCGTCCAGTCTGCATCATTCCCATCTCATTCTCACTTTCATCTGCAGGAGGAGCCAGTTCTGTCCTTTTCTTCTTTCACTTCCCATAGAACATGGTGGTCCTCACTAGTACACTGTTCCCTGTATTCATATCTATTCAAAAGTAATACTGCCATTGAAACTAGATTTTATCTATAATGCAAATGCCATTAACACATGACTAATCAACAGTATATTACTAGCATCACTGTTGTTATGGTTAAACGTTAAAACTTAAAAGTTCATAGCTGATCTTGCTAAGCTAACCCATTGCAATATTGCATGTTCCACTATTGCACAGTGTTGCCATTTGGTAACACATACATTTGATCGATTTACAAAAAACTAATTTGATTAAAAAAATTGAGTTGTGAAAATGTCATCATAACTTACTGGAGATTATGTTTCAGGTTTTTTTGTGGAACTGAAATATTTTGATCCTTTGATTTTATTGAAATTTACATTTGCATTCAGCAACTACTCATGATGAACGCCAGTCTGTCAGAAATCGCACTACAGAAAAACACAGCATGTCATGTGACTTAACCAAAGCACATCATTGGCTACATTAGAGCTTCTCTTTCCAACAAAAAATAAAATAATGTTGGTCTTAAAGAAACAGTGGCAGGGAAATGAACATAAGTATCATGTTGCCACATGGTTACACCGTGCAGTAGAGGGTTAAATCTTTTTCAGTCAATTAAAGTCTGGAATGCAAAGACATCACTAGGGTTTCATCCCTGGTGGTGCTCTGCCAGGCCTCAACAGCCACTGTCTTCAGTTCCTGCTTGTTCTCGGGAAATTTTTTTCTTCAGTTTTGTCTTTAGCAATTGAAATGCAAGCTCAATCGGATTCACGTCAGGTCATTGACTTGCCGTTGTATAACATTCCACTTCTTTCCGTTCAAAAACTCTTTGGTTGCTTTTGCAGTATGCTTTGGGTCATTCATTTCAGTTCATTCTATGGTGTTGGTGTACAGAGCCACTAATGTTATTCATTAATTTTCTTGTCGGCTTAGTCCCTTTATTAATCTGGGGTCGCCACAGCGGAATGAACCGCCAACTCATCCAGCATTTTTGTTTTATGCAGCGGATGCCCTTCCAGCTGCAACCCATCACTGGGAAACACATACACACTCATTCACACACACATACAGTACGGACAATTTAACCTACCCAATTAACCTGTACCACATGTCTTTGGACTGTAGGGGAAACCGGAGCACCCGGAGGAAACCCATGCGAACGCAGGGAGAACATGCAAACTCCACACAGAAACGGCAACTGACCCAGCCGAGGCTCGAACCAGCGACTTTCTTGCTGTGAGGCGACAGCACTACCTACTGCACCACTGCGTTGCCTCCACAAATGTTAGAATTCTGTCAAATAATTTTGGGCCCAACTGAAAACAATATATATATATATATATATATATATATATATATATATATATATATATATATATATATATATATATATATATATATATATGCCCATTATGATTTATGCTCATTCCTGTCGGTGTAGTCAATCTGGAAACCCAAATATGCGAATATACCCAGCTCATTTGTTAGTAGTGAAAAATATGTACTGTATCTTTAAGAAACACAATCACAGTAAAGATGATTTCAATAATACATTTTCTTATGCTTTAAAAAAAAGAAAATTCGAACAGCATCTGAAAGATCATTTGAAGTTGAATTTTAAGTAGTCTTATATAGCTCTGAGAGTGTTCCAGACCTGAGGTTCCAGGATAGAAATTGTGGGAAATGAATAGAAATACAATATTTCTTATTTTACTGCTTTTGGTTTATTTAAAAATATCCGTGTTGAGTTCCCAGTACTGGGTTCTAGCTGGAAGAGCATCCACTGTGTAAAACATATGCTGGAATAGTTGACGGTTCATTTCACTGTGGTGACCTTTGAAATAGGGACTAAACCGAAGGAAAATGAAATATCCATGTTGTGCCTTTACACATATGTGTTTGTTTGTTTTTTAAATCCACCTAACACCAAACAGTAATGTTGCTAGTCCTTTTTTTTTTTCGTTTGCACTTTGCAACATTTTGTATTTTGCAGATCAAATCAACCGAGCATACAAAGATTTAAGATTTCATGATGTTGGTCATTGAAAACAAGACATGCACACAGTGTTCCATGCAGCGACAGGAAGGGAGGAGCTTCTATGTAGCAAAACATCCATAGGTACGCTTGCAGCAGATGCATACCGTTTTGTTTTGAAACACAGTCACAGTCATGTGGGTACCGGCACCCACAAAGGCACGAGCCACAAAAGCTTCATCCTATATGCTGGTCGATGTGCCTCATAACAAGCGCTCTCATGTGCGTCATTGCAGAACGCCTATGAGAACAGCGGCTTTGACACCTTAACTAAACACAGTTACACTAATGAAAAAAAATGCTGAAACTGAAACTGCTGCATGATGAGGTGCATCTTACTGTTTGAGAAAAGTATTTCCTCTAAAGACAGGATGTTGCTTTCTGGGTTCGGACAGGAGGTGACCCCAGCAGATAAATGCTAAATTCAATGTGCAATCATTTAGACAATCGTAGATTACACTTAGTCTAAAGAAGATATTTGGACGGTTTCCAGATTTCAGCAGTTAATAACTGACCTCAAATCATCAAAAACATGATGATTGGACTACATTAATTCGCATTGAGTGTATATTTGATGTCTGGGTCATATATAAGTCATGAATTTGTTATAGATGGCTGATGGCATGAAAACTAAATCACACCACCTCACATTTTCTGATCTGTTATGATGATGATACACAACTTTATATCTCCTTTCAACCTGATAATTTGTACGAAATTAACAGATTGTAAAGCTGATATTAAAAATTGGACTAATAAGATTAATAACTTCTTATTACTAAATTCAAATAAAACAGGTCTTACTTATTGGACCCAAAAACCTCACACATAAAAAACTAGAACACTGTCTAACCCTTGATGGATTCTTAGTTCAGTCCTCATCTTCAGTCAAAAATTTGGGGATGATTTTTGATAGCACCCTGTCGTTTGAAGGCCAGATTCCAAGCATCTGTAAAACTGCATTTTTTCATCTAAAAAGCTGCCAAACTTCAACATATGCTATCAATGTCTGATGCGGAAAAGCTTATTCATGCTTTCATGACCTCTCGGTTAGACTATTGTAATACGTTACTAGTTGGTTGCCCTGTTGGCCTGATTAACGAACTTCAGCTAGTTCAAAATGTAGCTGCTTCAGTGCTTTCTAGATCAAAGCATTGGCTCCCTATTAAATATAGTATAAATTAAAACATTTTATTGACTACCTACAAAGCCCTGTACGGCTTAGCTCCCCAGTATTTGAGGGAGCTCCTGGTGTATTACAGCTCCTCATGTCCACTATGCTCAATTAATTCTGGACAATTGATTATTCCCAGAATATCAAAATCAACTGTAGGTGGAAGATGTGTCTCATATCTGGTACCTAAATTCTGAAACAGCCTTCCTAGCACAGTTCGGGAAGCAGACAGACTCTGTCAGTTTAAAACTAGATTAAAGACACATCTCATTGCATTAGCATACACATAAAACGCAAATGCTGATGAAATCCAAATCCTCTAAAAGATTGTTAGTCTGCATTATTTAGGGCAACCGGAGATAGGAACACTTCCCAAAAGACATTATAATTTGAACGCCATCTGCGCTTATGTTAGTTTGTTTTTATTATTCCCGAGGTTTACATAATCCTGGACCAGGCCGTATCCTGAGCAGCTGCTGTGGAGAGCATGAGACTCCATGAGATTCCTGTAAGACCCCAGTGACAGACAAGTCTTTGCATTGATCCTGAAAGGCCAGCCTCTACACCAGCCAGTGACCTCTCCTCCTGCAGCTTCTCCACGATGGACATCCAGCATTCTCTAGCCTCCAGCACCTAGACTGCAGCTTTGCACAAGAAGTTTGGCTGGAGAAATGGTCATGCCCAACTGAGCCTGGTTTCTCTCAAGATTTTTTTCCTTCACTTTCATTAATTGGTGAAGTTTGTTCCTTGCCGCTGTCGTCACTGGCTTGCATGGTTCGACACTTGTGAAGCTGCGCATCGATGGATTTGCTCCTCAGAGTTTGGACTTTCAGCAGTGAATATTAAAACACACTGAACTGAACTAAACTTCAACTCTATAATCTTCTTTGTTAAGCTGCTTTGTACAGCAGATGAACTGAATAAAGATGAATTTAACTGAATTAAAAAACAGAGAGAACATGAGTCCATCTTAAAAGTTTTATGAACAAATGAAAAATAGATAAATATTGGATTTGCATATGAGAGATAGGTGAAAGCCCACTGTAAATTGTGCTCTTCTTGCTGGTGTCATCAATCTGGCAACCCGTGCATGCAAATATTTTGAATTTAGACAGTATTGTAAATTTAAATTGACAGCTGTCGATCCATTACAAATCTTTAACTTCAATGTTGATGACGGTTATAAATACTATAGAGCATTCATACAAATTTTAACCATGGTCGAAGGCAGACTTTTGTAGCGACTATCACCAGAAACCACAATGATTAAACTGATTGCTCCCCAAATGAATTGCTTTTCTGTTACTCACCCTCAGGCCGAGATGTGTGTTTCATTTTATTTCTTCAGCAGAAGATGCATGACTTTCAGATGAAATCGTGGTCCTGCTGATTCATTTAATGCATGGCAATGATTACCATCCCTGTGAGTCAAAACAATACACTGAAGTAAAAGTCTCATGAAGCAAAGTGATCAGTTATTCTTTTATGTTATAATCTTTAAGGACAAGAAGCTAGAACTAAACATTGCATACTTGGACAGTCGCCAATGAGAGAACAAATATCCAATTGTTCACCATTGTTCATGGCAATAATGTATGGTAGATATCAAAAATAAAACTTGAGTTTTTCAGAAACAGTGCACTCAAAATTGCTCAAAATTCAATGCTTGTATACAATATTTTCATCAATAGAAGTAACATGAAAATCTTTGTTGCTTGTATGATCATGGCCAAGTTGAGTGCCTTATGAGCTCTCTATCATTTTTAAACATGTCCAAAAATTTCAGGAGCTGTCGGCTTGATTTTGTGAGGTGTGTGTGGTTGACAATCTATCTAAAGTTGATTAATCAGGAGGATAAACTCAATGAAGCAATTTATGATTGGTCATCTTCATTCATTCATTCATTTTCAGCTTAGTTCCTGATTTATCAGGGGTCACCACAGAGGAATGAACCGCCAACTACTTTTGCATATGTTTAATGCAGCGGATGCTTTTCCAGCTGCAACCCAGTACTGGGAAACACCCAAACACACTCTCATTCACTACGGCCAATTTAGTTCATCCATTTCACTTATAGCGCACGTCTTTTGACTATGGGGGAAACTGGACCACCTGGAGGAAACACCAACTCGCCCAGCTGGGATTCGTCCATGCAACCTTCTTGCCGGGAGGTGACATGGCTACATAGTTCCAATATATGGTGACATTGATCAACCGTTCAGCCATAGGTCATGTTGACATGGTCATTAAATGAGTTAATTGTAGAGTTACCTAGGTTTTATAGATGAAACCAGAGAGAGAGAGAGAGAGAGAGAGTGATTGCTTCAGAATTCATCAGGTCATAAAATTCCGTTCACTGCATCTGACAGATTTTAACATAAACTCACTCGTGCATTTCCATGCATTGTTCTGACCAAAAGAATTCACACCAAGCATGCCTGCCTTTACCTATTTGGACTCATTATCCTGCATGAAAATTGCTGCCTAGGAAGAAACTGCATGTTGCAGAAGGAGCGTCTCATGAACATTAGCATTCACACTGCCATGTATGTGTATATGAGGCCAAACTCCTGATGCAGAAAACACTGCCAAGCTATGACACTTCACATCCACCCAGTGGCGGTCCTAGACCAGAGCAGGGCCCACTTGTATTTTTAGGGGCACACTTTAACACACTTCACAAACTACTTAAACAATTATTTAAAGTCATTTGTTTTTCACTCTGCAGTCTTCATAAACATGCTAATTAAATAAGTTAAACTCAAAATAACCTTTTATATTAACTTATTTGACAAGTAACTTTGTATTGTAGTAGGATAGCACATTTTTACCATTCAAGTACATCAAGGCACATTTCTGCACCTGTAAACTTTAACAGATGCAGTTGAAGTATTTGTTTTACCCTCCCGTAATTTAAAATAATCAATTAAAATAATCAATTAAAAGCTTCACAGTATTTCCTATAAAACAAAAATAATTCTTCTGGAGTCATAATATGTCTTATTTCTTATAGATTGTCTTGAATAAAAGCAGTTTTAATATATTATAAAAACTATTTTAAGATCAGTATTATTAGCCTCCTTAAGAAATGTTACTGTGTATTTTTGATTGTCAACAAACCAGTTATAAAATAACTTGACAAATTATTCCAACTTTCCTAGTTAGCATGACCTAATTAAGTCTTTAAATTACACTTTAATCTGAATACAACTATCTTGCAAAATAACTAGACAAATATTATGCACTCACTGTCACCATGGGAAAGACACAAAAAGAAGTTATTAGAAATGAGTTGAACAGTTATGTTTAAAAATGTGTTGTAAAAAAATCATGTGTTTGAAGACTTATGCTATATAAGTCACTACTGAAAACAAAAATGAATGAAGGCAAAACTAAACAAGTTAAATATTACTTTTACATGAGCATGACTGAAAACTACATTTGATCAGTGTGTTACATCTGTTCTCCGTTTATTTCCGACTGTTTGTATATTCAAAACTGCATTTCCTATTGTAAAACTATTTACTCACTTTCTGATTAATAATAGCCTATGCATAGCCGAGGACTTCCTATATTAAAAGTTTTAAAATCGTTATTGGAAATCGCTATAGTCTAATATAATCAACAGTAAACATTTTGATAGTTGTCCATTTGGGGCCTAACTTCTGACAAATTCTGACTGATGTGCGGAACACCGTCATTAGCTACGTTTCCATCCACCTATTTTTATGCGCATTTTGCAAATGTGCATAAAGAAACAGTTGATGAAAACCCCAAGATGAGCATACATTTTGAAAATGCGCATAAAAAACATATGCGCATAACTGAGTAGGATAAACTTTTTATTCCATAAGAAAAGATGCACATAAACTACGATGGAAACACTTTTATCGAACAAATTACAGTATGCCCATTAAAAAGCCATGTGATTTTGTTATAAAAGATCATGTGATGGGGGCAACGCAGTGGCACAGTAGGTGGTGCTGTCGCCTCACAGCAAGAAGGTCGCTGGTTCGAGCCTCGGCTGGGTCAGTTGGTGTTTCTGTGTGGAGTTTGCATGTTCTCCCTGCGTTCCCGTGGGTTTCCTCCGGATGCTCCGGTTTCCCCCACAGTCCAAAGGCGTGTGGTACAGGTGAATTAGGAAGGCTAAATTGCCCGTAGTGTATGAGTGTGTATGGATGTTTTCCAGAGGTGGATTGCGGCTGGAAGGGCATCCGCTACGTAAAACATATGCTGGATAAGTTGGCGGTTCATTCCACTGTGGCGACCCCGGATTAATAAAGGGACTAAGCCGAAAAGAAAATCAATGAATGAATGAATTAAGATCATGTGATGATAAAAATTGTGTTTGAATGAACAAACCAGCAGGCTAAGCACAATGTAAAACATCTAAAATGTTGTTTTGGTCATTCTAAAATGCCTTAATTGTTTCAGAATTAGTGTTATTATTATTAATTACCTCTAGAATCAAGAGCATCTGTGCTCCGCGTCTCCTTCAAACACCACCACACGTTCACTGCGTGTCAGGATTGCCTTCTGAGGCGCAAGTCATTTATTAAATAAAGAAAAGATTCACGCAGCTTCTCTTACCACAGTAAACTCCGTTTTTACTGTTGATATTTGGTGCCAGTTAATCAGGAAGTGACTATTTTTAATCGTGTTTTATGCGATAATCCAGTTTTGCACATAAAGTTAATTCAGAATTTTGGATGGAAACATAGCTACTGGGAAAAGTCAAGGGAAAGCAGAGAGAGTGAGTGCCCGCGAGAGAGGCCTCAGCCATATCTCCACAGTTTGCCACCAATAGCTGATCTCGCTTCTTCGTGGTGTTTTAGTTGTCACACAAAAATACCTGTCCAAATTTAGAGGGATCAGAGGGGGGCCAAGCTTGTTGACATTGGGGCACCACCGCCCCTAGAACCGCCACTGCATCCACCACCACTTGTCACTGACTTCTTTACTTCACTAAAGTCAACTTTGGATCATTTCTCAGTTCACAGGAAGTGAAGTTCATTTATTAACTAATTTCGAGAGGATCACATGCTTATGATTGACTTACCTTAGTCATCTTCATCTAAAAGAATCCACCCCTTCTCTTCCTCTTTTCCTTGACAGGGCGGCACGGTGGCCCACTGGTTAGCACTGTTGCCTCACAGCAAAAATATCTCTGGCTCAGATCTTTACCCAGCCAGTTGACATTTCTGTGTGGAGTCCATGTTCTCCCCGTGCTCACGCGGGTATGCCCCGGGTTCTCCAGTTTCCTCCCACAATTCAAAGACCTATGTGACATAGGTAAATTGAATGAACCAAATCGGCACCATAGATGAGCTTTTTAATCAACAGCACATCCTCTTGCAAATCTTAATCCCCCATTTGCCTTAACAGTGGGGGAGATCTCGAGATCTATCTGACCTCAAACTCCCCTCTCACCCTGCAAATGGGAGGGAGCCCCGGGCTCGAGGATCTTATGAGCTCAGGGCTCTCTCCTGGGACAGCATGCCAAACATGCTTTATTATCAATCATCAGCTAAGTGTGAACTCTTGAAATGCTCTTTTTTTAAACATCACTCCTGATGAACGTTTGGTCACTGCATTTTAGAATAGCCTTCCAGACTTGATCCACACAGCTTGACTGAGACCAACTAAACACTGGAGAAGTAGCACTGCAACTAATAGCATTGCACCATGCCACATCTTTAAAACTGTGTATTTTTTATGGATACACATGCAGTGCTCAGCTGCTTTTGATCTTGTTTTAAGGTTGAACAGCTAAAGGAATGCTTAGGTCTATTTAACGGAATATAGTCTGATTATTATGCTGCCAATGCTGTTCTGGCTGGATTTTAGACTGTCCTGTTTCATCATGATGCACGATGGCTTGTTACTAATGGAGTATGGAATCAGTTCATAAGCATGGTCTTTATGACAGGATATCACAAGACCCCTTTGACTAAAAATAACGATATTAACGCAATTACCAGACTTTACACAACTTACCACTATTAAAAAGCCATGATCTTTTTAATGAGTCGATATGTGGGGAAGTTTTATTTCAGCTGAATTGGCTCCCAGATAGCAATGACCACAGAAACTTGCTTGACAGAAACTAGCAGAAATCAGGCATGCAATTTGGGACTTTAGAATAGAAATAGAAACGCTAAATTTAACTTATGCAAAGCTTTCACTACTGTGAAATATAAACTGAAAGCAAGGGGTTCAATAATACAACGCTATTTCTGTTTAGTCCATTGTAAATACTGAGAATAACAGCAGTCAATTGAGCAAATGGGACTCAGAACTAGATAATATACTGGAATAAACTTGAAATTGATTGTTTAAAATGAACAGCAAATACCTGGAGACATTCATTAGACTCACAGTATTGTTTGATGTTTAAGAGTTTGAATGTATGCAAATCCAGACAAAAAAAGGACAAAAAACACCTCAATTAATTGTAAATGTTCTCACTACAGGCATTTCGTAATCACAAGTGTGTTTTTAGCTTTCCCATCAAAGCTGATTACCTCTACCCTCAATTCATCACCATTTACCTTATAGGATGACGTGTACTCATGACAAGTAAATGCAGTTGCGCTCGTGTGAAATCGAGAATGAATGCAGTCAGATCTCAGCCAGACACCTTGATCGCGGCTTCGACTTCCCGTTTCTCTTGACTTTGATGTACAAAAGAAAAAGACATTCTTATAAATAATAATAAATAAATATTTGGGGAATCATTTCAACACATTTACCTTGAAACATGAAACATAACCGAAACGTCAGCTGTGACTGTAATCAATCTACTATAGATGAGTCATTCAGCTGTGAATAAAGAGAAGTCCACACAATAAATCCAACATGTTAGACTTGTTTTTTCTCTGAAGAATAATGTTTTATATAATGTAACATTTTGAACTGTCACTCAAACAGTTTGGTTGCCAAAATCTAAAGCACCAAGAAACCAACATGAAAAATAAGTCAATGAACAAAGGATGTTATGGATTTTGACTGATATGAAGGCAAGTAAATTATAAAAGTTCAAAAAGAATCCAATTCCAAACAAATAAGCATATAAATATCTAATACCCTGTCATAGAGCTTTTGGGACACTCAAGACATACATGTATAGGAATGTATTACATATGGCCTACTCTAAACAGTTCTCCATAAGAGAAAAACCACAAAAAACACAGCTGATTTGAAGCAATGGTCAAATTGCTTTTGGTTTCATGTTCTCCATGGATGAAATGTCCTCCGTTACGCTCAACTAACTTTCAGTAATCTTTACCTATCAGTAAGACTTGACAGACCTCAAACATGCCGAAGAGAAAACCACCTTTTTTTTTCTTTTTCTTTTTTGCATCATGGGTTGGGCTTAACATTGATTCATACTCATGCATAGTATGAGGTAGAGACAGAAAAGTTTGCATACATGGCATTATAGTTAAGTCATGGAACAGGTTAACTCACTCATTCTTTCATTACTCAGTTAATGACAGCTAATGAAATTCCGCAATGCTCACTTGTTTCTTATAATAACCAGCTCTGAGGTATATTTAACAAAGGAATTCTGTTGAAAGAGATATTTCCGTCATTATAATTACTGCAATTCTTACATAATATCTATATTTATCACACAAAAAAGCTGCGGCCTTCAGTAGGTTTTGTAGACTGTAATTCATAAGTCTCAAACTGGATTCCTAGAGGGCCGGAGCTCTGCAGTTTTGCTCCAACCCTAATCAAACACAGCTGATCTAACTAATCAAGGTGTTCAAGACTACTAGAGAATATAAAGCAGGTGTGAGTTGGAGGTGGTTGAAGCTAAACTGTGCAGAGCTGCGGCCTTCCAGGAATGAGTTTACGACTATTGCTGTAATTGTTAAAGCTGGCTTTAACTATGGACAAACAGATTCTAATTATTAAAAAATGACTACAATTACAGTAAGAAAGCAATGGCTGAAAACATTCAAAACGGATTTGAGTCCACTGTCTGAGCTGTGTAGAATGTTAAACAAACTACATTCAACTTTAATTGCCAGTCGGCCTGGACATTTTATATAATTAGGTTATACCAAATATATCTTAATATCTGGATAATATTCAATCTACTGATAAATGGGAATCATTGGGAAATCCGTTTCTAAATGTAGTTTCGCTAATTTTGCAACACAGTCTTTGACACATCAAGCTCAAAAATTCATTGTGGCTGCTTGCGTCATTAGCTTAATGTGGCCAGTCTGTGGTGTAGTTGTAAAAGTGTGTCGAACACACTGCCTGGCCAAAAATAAAAAATAAAAGAGGTGCTGTTTGGATTTAAGGAAGCAAAGATAAATATATAAATACACAGTGTTCAGCATAAATGAGTACACTACTCACAAATTTATATTTTAAAGTCATATTTCCTATAGTATGCTGTACACGTATATATTTGTGCATATAAGTTAGCCAATACTGAAGGCAAATCTGGAACTAATCTGACAAAATAACAAAAAATAATGGTGCAAAAATGAGTACACCAAACTTTATATGTTAGGGGAAAATATTAAATACAATTAAAAAAAAAAAAAAGAAGCTAAATCAAGAGGAACTAAAATATTCACATTTAGTTGTATTTATATATTTTTTTTCATTAGAATTTAAATAAATTCTCTTTCTATTTTTAAACATGTTAGATGACCAAACTCTTATTTTGATGAATAGAACTGTTTAATAGAACTGTTTTGTTTACATGCACCATTTACACAGAGCATTGTATGTCAGAAAACGTGTCCTCTGACCATTCTGCACCATTCATTGGGTTCATTTAATGAGCAAAACATGTATCAGGAAAATAGAGTCTATCCAAGTATTGATCTAGCTAGACAATTTTATTTTCACTTTGTTGGCAGTATTAATCAGAACAAGTAGTGGATAAAAGTAATGGATTTTAAGAGGAATTTAAAATGCAGGTAAGGCCATTTATATTATTTAATTTTATAAATACATTTGAATTTTATAAATATTATTCATTCATTCATTTTCTTTTCGGCTTAGTCCCTTTATTAATCAGGGGTCGCCACAGCGGAATGAACCGCCAACTTATCCAGCACATGTTTTACACAGCGGATGCCCTTCCAGCTGCAACCCATCACTGGGAAACACCCATGCACACCCATACACAACAGACAATTTAGCCTTCCCAATTCATCTATACCACATGTCTTTGGACTTGTGGGGGAAACCGGAGCACCCGGAGTAAACCCATGCAAACACAGGGAGAACATGCAAACTTCACACAGAAATGCCAACTGGCCCAGACGGGACTTGAACCAGCAACCTTCTTGCTGTGAGGCGATTGTGCCACCCACTGCGCCACCGTGCTGCCCATAAATAATTATATATTATATATTTTATATGTGTACTGAAACAACTTTACCCAAGAAATGTGCCTGTTTTCACAATAGTTGTGAAAGGTTTTAACGTAAACTCAGTTCAGGAGTAAGGTTAACATGCATTTATTTAGAATCAGTGGGGACTGGAGGTATATGTGAGAGATCCCTGTGGTTTAAAACACCATTTGTTAGCTGTTAAACAGCAACCACACTGGACCCCTAACAGTCATCTCTGGATGCTTGAGTTTATGCATCACCTGTGCAAAGAGGGCTTCCACATCACGTAAAAAAAAAGTTAGATATGAAATGTCTCAGCTAGCTTCTTACAGACAATTCCCGTAACGGCGAGGGGGGGACGGATTAAGTTCCAAGTATCTAAGGTTGATTCAAATCAATTAAAATCATTATTTATAACTTATTTTGACATTTTCCAGAATTCATTCTCAAAGATAAAGTTATATTTGACCTGTTTAGGTAGACAGAATTACATTTTAAAAATTCTACTTTTAAACTTGTTAAAAATAAAAAGTCAGATAAATGATGAACACATAAATGATACAATATATATCGCTGTGTGATAAATATATAACACAAATATATATGTATAATAATAAATCATTTTAAAATGTTTCCTATTCTATTTTTTATCTAGTAATTTCTAAAAAAACTAAAAAATCCTCACTTATTTTGGTACAGATGGTAAAATCACTAAGGACAATATATTGACTGTTAAAACGATAGATGAAATGATAGACAAAATGTTAGAACAGCGGACAGACAGAACAGATAGAACATTAGATAGTAAGACAGTATGTTAGAACAACAGATAATTAGAACAATAGAATTATACAGATAGACAGAACAAAAAATAAATAAAAAATAGTCTCAAAATTAGAATAACCATTAGATAGACAGACATTGGGGATTTGTGGAAATTGCAATTACGAATCTTATAACAATAAAACAAGTTTCTAGAAAATAAAGACATTTCATTGATTTGTCATTAAGTCATTCATCCAAGAAAATATTCTCCTACATCGGTTGTCAAAAAAAAAAAGTATTTATGATGACACAGAATAAGAGACAGATGACTGCCAGTAAATGACTGCCAACCCCTCCCCAACAGGACAGGAAATTTAGCAAAATGGGGTATAAAATAAGGCACCCCAAGGAGTTCATCTGTACATCTCCTCACTTGTTGGCTGAAAATCAAGAAAGGATTAAGAAAAAAAAAAAAGAAATTAAAAAATGATTATCTCTGGAGTCATCCTTTCTGCACTGCTCACGCTTCTACTTTGTGACTGTGCTCACAGCAGAAGAGTCGAATGCAAAACTGACTGTTGCTCATTTGTGGAGGGCTTTCCTGTAAGGCTGAGGGAGCTCCGTTCTGCATACAAAGAAATTCAGAAGTTTTATGTAAGTATACTTTGACTGATCTCCAGCTGGATGAAATGTGAGTTTTGCAACTCCCATTTCTGCTTTTGAGCGTTTATATGTGTGTGTGTGTTGTATTGAAATCTGAGGTTCTTTCTAACGGATTTTTTTGTTGTTTACATTGCCTCAGGAGTCCAACGATGACTTGGAACCATTATTAAATGAAGACATAAAACATAACATAAACGTAAGTGCCACTGATTTACTCCTACAGCACAACACCAGCAGTTATTCGCATTCAAAATTAGCAATAGCAGAACTAATCATAGTGAAACTGGGTAGGTTTTAAGCGAGGCTAAAATCTTGCGTAGCATCTTGCATCTGCACATTGCTACGGCAGTGTCAGAGTGTGACAACTGTGGGTGTCTGAAACAGCAGATAAAAAGGTGAATCTTATGTCTGTATGATCCACAGAGTCCCTATGGATGTCACGTCATGAATGAGATCCTGCATTTCTACTTGGGGACCATTCTGCCAACAGCTCTTCGGAAGAATCCTTTACAGCACTCCAAAACCCCAATCGACTCTATTGGAAATATATTTCAGGAACTCAAGCGGGATATGGTGAAATGCGTAAGTGTTTTGGATTTGAATATCTGATTAAATCTCTTTGATGTGATTGCACTGAGAGAGTAAATCTGTTGACAAACGTAAACCAGCCACAACCCCTAAAACCAAGTGACTGACCACCTAACTAGGCCAGTAGACCAACAAAATCAGCTTAATACTTTCAAGCAGGAAACTCTGCTCAAGACGGTCCATACCTCATGAAAATGATGATGCTAATATGTAGTTATTTTACAAAAAGCGAACTTTAGGCATCTTCAGAATGTCGTAATATAGAGAACATATGTAGAAAGTCTATGTGGCTTTTTTCTTGGCAAGAGCTGTTGGAAATGACCGAAATGCCCAGTTAGCGTTGCGAAATTGTATGGTGAGGCAAAGTAGGTGTCTTTTAACATTGCAAGCTACATGAAATAACACAAACGTCTATCTATGTTTGTTACAGAAGAAGCACTTTTCCTGCCAAAATCCCTTCGAAGTCAACAGCTTAAAGAATTCATATGAAAAGGTAAGTCTGATACATCAACACGAACAAGATGATCATCAGATTTCATTTGAAAGCTATTCCAAAAATTGACAACATCTCTTTTTTTCTTCTTTTAGATGAAGGAAAAGGGGGTTTATAAAGCTATGGGGGAGCTTGATTTGCTCTTCAGGTACATCGAGCAGTATCTGGCCTCAAAGAGGGTTAAGCACTAATAGGATGTTGCTGGGTTGGACAGGGGCCAGTATTACTCTGTCTAAATCTCTGAAAACAGTATTGCATGGATGCAGTAGACAAAGCCAAATGGACTTCATCCACAAATCACTTGCACATCACCTACCCCGTCCGTCCATCCATCACACTACTGTACTGTTAGATGCACTGCAATGACAGCCTCTTCATCTTCAGTTTCTGGAGTTCTGGAAAACATCAATGCTTTAGAAAAGTATTACAAGTAATACAAATTATGTATTATAAGTAATACAAGAAGTATTAGGTCAAATTGACCAGCCATGTTTTGAATTTAAGTTGTATTTTGTCAACTTGAACAACATACTTATTATAAAGTACTAAAATTACTTATGAGATTATAATGTGATTGGGTTTGTATGAATGTTAATATTAATATTTAAGTGTTTTTGTGGGCTTTATTTATTTTGTGTATTTTATAAGCTTAAAAGTTCGATGTTTGTGTATTGTTAATGCTTATATTTAATTTTTATTGAAAGTGTTGTCAATAAATTATTGAGAGTGAAAAAAAGCGCAACAGAAATTTCCTTTTTTGGTTCATGTGGTTTAGCCGTCTTCCTCATGTTGAAATAACTTCATACGGGTCTTACGTTTACCTCCTTGACTATATGCAGACTAAAACTCTAAAATGCCATGTCATTAAAACAGCAGGCTTATCGTTTAACACTATCGCTGACAGGGTGTGTCAAAAATGAGCGGGTAAGGGTTAAACATGACTGTGCTAACCTCAGAACTGACCTAAATAGAGCAGTTACCAGCAGCTTAGCAGTCAACCCTTTACTGTAATTGCAGCGATTCGTGTCTCACCTAATGAGACTAACTATGTAAAAGCTAACACGAGTCGTGGAACTGTACATCTGCATGAGCTACTGAGTAAGCAAAACTGTATGGGAACGAGATGTTAGTTTCAGTTGTGAAAGAACACGCTATGCACGGCTTGGGGTGGTTAACTGGCTGCTGGAGTGTCTGCACAATAATAAGAGTACAGAGTGATACACTTGTGCATTTAGCAACAACTAACAATCATTTGCTGTGTATGAAACCATGCTGGGTTTTGTTATGGAAATTGGTACTGCCATTTAAGGCACCAAAACATTACATCTTCTAAACTAGAACAAATATAAGTGAGATTTGGTGATTAGAAAAAAATTATGTAGTGATTGCAATACTCATTTCCCAATTAGGAAATTACTGAGCAGAAAATAAAAGTGTTTTTTATTAATCAACAACTTGTCTATCATAGGCATCTGGAAGCTTTCAAAGTCCTGATGAAAGCAATTTTAGGTTCAGTTCTACTTCTATAAATCTGCAAAGGCAGCATTTATTTGCATTCATGTGGTACACAAAATAAAATGTAAAAAAATAGGTATAAAATAAGTATTTTTATTTAAAAAAAACAACATTAATCCTTTTGTTAACTTGTGACGTATGGAATACTGTTTCCAGGTTTAAGCCGCTACTCATTTGAACTGAGAAAATATTAATTTATGACCATTTTTCAGTCATGTCACACATTAAAGTGAATTTTATATACAATCAGGGCGTACCGGTACACAACAGTCTCCGGACTTGCTTTATATATATATATATATATATATATATATATATATATATATATATATATATATATATATATATATATATGTATATATATATATATATATATATATATATATATATATATATATATATATATATATATATATATATGCTGAATTAATGTTTGCTGAATTAATATTGCACGAATCGGGCAGGTAAAATAATAACAGAGCAATTCCATGCAAATATCAACATTGTCATTAAAAAATAGTTTTCAGCAAGTAAGTTCTAAGCTTTTTGTGTAGGCTTTTATTTTTCAGTACTCAAACATATTAAAAAATGTCTTTGTCAATGTTTTCAACCAATTATATTTGATTTACCAAAGTCACACAAGTGACAATTTCACATCCGTCACATCCATAATGGAACTTTTTCCTCATAACTGCAAAATTGTAAAACAAAATAAAATCAATAATGTTGGTTCTACAGTGAGGGACTCTTATTCTTTTGATTAGCATTGTTTCTTTTGGGTTGTGCAGTTTAATTCACAGAATTTCTACAAAGTATGTTGTAAACTTTTTCGGTCACATTCATAACGCATGTTTATTTCCCTCATTTAAAATATAAAACATGTTTACAGATTGATATTTTTTCTGATCCCATAACTCTGTGGTTAGTTGTTCTGGAAAATATAAACAGATGTTTCAATATAATGTTGACATATCATTTCTATGTCAATTTATATATTGAGTTTTCACTGCAAATGTGATATCAATAATGCTGGAATTGCTCACTAATAATATAAAAAAAATCATTAAGTTCACCAGTGCAGTTTTTTTCTGTTTGACTGAGTATTTAGTGGTGTAATTGTCTGTTTTATTACTTTATTTCAATTTCTAAAATGTTACTATGCATGGAAACTGGATATTTACTTACAAAGAAAGGGGCTTAATGGGTTGGTTTTACTATTATTATTGACAGGGGACACAGGTATTTCCAGGATGCAAAATAACTTCCAAACTGAAACTTCTGAACCTTTTCCCAGAAGCCGGTGATGTCAATGGTTGACTTTGCTTTCATTCTGCATACAATATGGTTGCGATCTGTAACACGGAAGAACTACAGCTGCTTCATTTCCACACTAAGCAGCCACTAAACCACAGTGTGATCTTGCCATGACCATCACCATCCTCAAACAACTTGGTATCTTGGGCCGCCATTGATTGACAATAAAGAGTGAGTCTTGCTGTAAGCGCTGGGGGCCTGTAGGGATGCAACCATTTGGGCAGAGTACCCATATCTGTTGTGTGACTGTTGAAAAATTTGGTCCTGAAACATCATTAGTCAAATTCTAAGAATCGCTACTTAAGATTTCACTGTTAAGTGCCAAGTCAATTTCAAAGTGAAGTTCACACAGTCACAATTCAGAAAAAAGGAATGGCATGGTGCTTAACAAAAAAAGCAGAAAAATGTCAAAATTCTAAGCAATGTATTGATCTGCCATGAGTGCAAAATTGTGTTTTGTTGGAAAGTATATTTTTTGCACAATTCAATAATCAAACACCACCATCTATTTAACACTTTCAGTTGACTTAAGTCACTTTCCTTACAAAATGCTGATCACAAAATTATGGTAATTTCAAACATGCAAGATAGAAGAGCAACATGTTCTTGCTGAAGTTTCTGTCTGGTAGGATGCAAGTCATTTCCTCTCAGTTGGCCTTATGCCTGCTCGCTGTTACATCTGAGGTATGAGAAAAAAGAAAAAAACACTCCCAGTTCGTTTACCAACAATGAAACTAGATTTAAAACAAAATAGTTTCAAATGCATTTAGTCCAGGCTGATAACGATCAAGACTAATCGCCCACATCCTAACGGTCCTCCTGCGAACTGTGAATGGTGCACACTTTGTATTGAGAAGTGAAATACTAGATGTTATAAATTAAAAGTAAGAACCTGTTGCTAGTGCTAACAAAAGATTTAAAGTACACCTACTATGGATTATAAAGGTCATTGTTTGGTATTAAGGGTCCCCAACAACAGGCTTAAAATATGCATTTATTTTTACCTAATTATTACAACGACTCCCATATGATTTGTTCTGCAATTAATTTTTTCAAACCCCTCCTTTCCGCAAAGTTAATCTGCAGTGTTTGTTCTGATGACCCAGTCTCTTGTGATTGGTTTACTGCATGCAGCGCGTTAGAAATGAAACACCCATTACTGCTTAGCATGAAAGTGTTGAAGCAAGCAGCCATGGTACAGAGTATATGTGTGAGCATAATGCAGAAACATACTGGTAAAGCAGTGCAGTTACACCAGCATATTGCTCTATTCTTAACCACAACTCCAAGTAATAACAATGACAGTCAGTATTAATAAACAGCTGCAAAAGTTGCACACACCTGGCTGGCTGGCTGTGTCTTGCACCAAACGATTCTTCTGGGCACCCCCTCCCGAAAAGTGTTACTGAATGGAAAACCGCTGTTGGCCAGGCTCGACAGCAGGTTCTATAACCCCTATTCAGCCTAACCCACAAGGTAAAACAAAGACACCTACTATCTGTGTGCACGGTGATACAAGATATGTTTCTGCACAACAGGTCACTATCTGTCAGCCCAGGCACGTGGTCCCACAAAGTGGGTGTGGTCGGTGACTTCCTCTCTCTCACAATGTGGCAGGGGGAGCAGAAGATCCTCCTGGTAGTACCAAAATCCAAAATTCCCACCATACAGGAGCTGGCTCATTCCCACCCTATGGTAGGCCACCTGGTGGTCATGAACACCACCCAAAGGATCAGAGACCAATTCCACTGGCCAGGAGTGGAGGCAGATGTTAAGCGGTGCTGCCAGGCCTGCCCCATCTGTCAGACGACCTCGCCACAGTGACCTCCCTCAAGCTCTCTAATAGCTTTACCCATCATTGAGGTGCCCTTCAACTCTTCTCAATGCTTCTCAGGCCCCATCAGTCATATGCAGAAGCCTACCTGGACTATTTAATTTATAACTGAGTCAAGGTGTTGGGATAAACATCTTATTCGCCTGCAGAGGGTGCTAACCCCTGGAAGTTTCACCTAGGACTCGCAGAAGTACCTGGGATATCACATTGGCCTGGGGCTGATCCAGTCACAACAGTCCAAAGTTGAAGCACTTCAAAAGATCCCCGGCCCACCACCAAGTCCCAGGTACTTGCCTTTTTGGGGTTAGTGGGCTACTATAGATGTTTCATCTCTGACTTCTCCATCATAGCCAGTTTGCTGACAGACCTGAGAAAGGGCAGCCGGGGTGATTCCCTGGGGCTCAGCAGCTGGGCACCTGGAGCATGACAATCCTAGATTTTTATTTCACACTTTTTCCTAAACTAACAAACAATCGGTTGTCATCTGAACAAAATGTCCCCTCACGAATTAATAGTGACGACTTCATAAATTCTCAGTGATAATTAGAAGGCTTCTGGACAGATAATACAAATGCTAAACTTTCTGCGCCTTCTTTTAATTCAGTTTCATTAAATACTGCACCAAATCAAAATAGTCTAAAAAAAAGTGCTTCAAAATCACAGGATAGGAGGAGCTAGATAAACGTATCAATGTCTAAATTACCTACATGTATGTTAGAGCCAATTCCAACAAAATTACTGAAAGAGTTGCTACCTGTAGTAGGAGAACCTCTTCTTAACTCTATCAACTCTTCTTTCTCCTTAGGCCACGTTCCAAACCCTTTCAAGCTAGCTGTTATTAAGCCTATTAATAAGAGACCACAATTTGATCCCAGCAACTTAGCTAATTATAGGTCTATTTAAATATTAACCATTTATGTCTAAAATATTAGAAAAAGTTGTTTCTGCACTATTATGCTCCTTTCTATGAAAGTTTTGAAGTGTTTCAGTCCAGTTTCAGGTCTCATCACAGTATGGAGACAATTCTACTGAAAATAACCAATGACTTACTGTACTCATAGCTGCTGGCAGATGTTGCATCTTGCTAATAGTTTTATTTGACCTCAGTGCTGCATTTAACACTAACGATCATGATATCCTCAGAGTTTGCTTAAATTGTACAGGTGTCCAAGGACAGGCTTTATGATGGTTTAAGTTGTACTTAACTAACTGTTACCAGTTTGTAAATTTAAACAGACAGCTTTCACAAATCAGGTCAGTAAAGTATGGGCTGCCCTCAAGGATTAGTTTTAGGCCCTTTGCTGTTTACAATATACATGCTAAGCCTGGAAGACATTATTATAAGACACAGGATCAGCTTGCACTGCTATGCAGATGATACTCAATTACATATTTCAACAACACCCGATGAGACATCTGAACTGTCTACGCTAACTGGGTGTATTAACATGTAAAAGACTGGATAACCAACATTTTCTTTCTTTTAAATTCAGACCACCAGATGTATTACTTATTGGGCCAAAATCCTGTACACAGATCTCATAACTTAACCTGCAATAAGAGGGATACAATGTTGTTATTAGCTCTACTGTAAAAGATCTGAACATTATGTTAGACAGCAACTTAAGTTTTGAAAACCATATCTCCCATGTCACAAAAACAGCCTTTTCTCATCTGAGAAATATTCCTAAGCTAAGAAGCATGCTATCTATCGCAGATGTAAAAAAGCTAGTTAATGCTTTTTTACTTCTAGAATGGATTACTGTAATGCTCTGGTCACTGGTTGCCCAACAAACTTCAGTTAGTGCAAAATGCAGCTGCCATTGTGGCAGACCAGGTCAAGAAAATATGATCATATCACCCCAATATTATCCTCCTTACACTGGCTGCCTGTTAAGTTCTTTATAGATTATAAAATATTGCTTCCTACATATAAAACTTTAAACAGTCAACCTTCTGTCTCGCTACAATCCAACCCACTCTTTAAGATCTTAAAACTCATGGCTTCTGGTAATACCCAGAATAGCAAGGTCCACTAATTGAGGTCAAGCCATCTCATATATGGCTCCTAAACACTGGAATAGCCTTCCTGATAATGTTCAGACATTTAATATATCTTTCTTTCAAATACATTATGAACAGCAGCTATGTTATTTTGTTCCACCTGGGGATATCCAAGACACTGTGGTGTTAAAATTATGCTCTAATTGCACATTAATATACTATAGCTCTCCACCACCAACGTGAACCACTGATAAAGGGAAGGGTGGATCAATGCATTCATGTTGTTTATCACAAATTCTGAATAGTCACTCTAAAGGTTGCAACAGAAATCAAATCCTGGAAAAATTCAAACAATCTTCTATTTTTGTCAACTCTACATTTGTGAGCCGGTGTGATTTCTAGCCTCAATTTTCTGTTCTGACAGGATTATCACCAGTGTGCTCCTCTGCTGCTGTAACTCATCTACTTTACATTTGGAATTATGCCTTCAGAGATGCTCTTTTGCATACCCTGACTGGTTATTTGAGTAACTCTCTCCTTTTTTCTCAGTTCAAACCACTGAATTAACAAGGCATTTTTTCACCTCAGAATTGCAACTCACTGGATATTTTATATTTTTCTCATGTTTCTATTTTTCCCAGTAGATTAGCAGTAACTGAAACACTCACACAACTCAAACTGTCTGAAATCAATGCCACGTTTGAAAAAAAAACACATTCGATATTCTTCCTTCCCTATTTTGAAGTGACTTTCTTCTTGACCAAGAATGTGTCCTAAATCTCCTATATAGTTCCACTATTTCAAGAGAATGCGATTTGTACTGTTTTCCAAAATCACTAAAGCAGCAAGAGAATGCCCATTACCCTGTGAGTTTCCAAAATAAATTTCCACCTGTCCCCACAAGATGGTGCCTACTTCCATCCATTTTCCAAACTGGTCCAATGAAGGTACAGTGTAATATCATACAGGTATTAACTTATTTTTTAGTTAAATTCTTTACTTACAGGCTATAAACGCTAGTTTCCATTAGCACTGGTCAAAAAAACAGTACCTACGCTACTGCATGATATTTATAGACCTTTTCAAAGTTTCAAACCTTTTCAAACACAAAGTTTGTTTGCATGTTCAACCCTGAAGCCTGCATCATCACTGGATCATAAACAACCTATTATATGCCTTGTTAAAGGAGCATGCTAAGTGTGACAATCAAACAGTTAATATGTTGAATAGCTGTGGAGGTGGCTGCTGCATTGCCTGGGGATGAGAAAATTGTGAATAAAAAGGTCCATCAGCTCAACGACCTAGGGCCTCTATGAATTCCTTTATACAAAAAAAAATTACACAAACATTATTTTTTGAAACTTTAAAATGTGATTTCAAAAACTTTGTGAATTAAAGTGAGCAGTCTTCAATTTCTATGCAATAACCAACTTCTATGTTTTGTTTATTTTACTAAAATGATCTGGTGTTTTGAAATTCTTAAAGCAGTTAATAATTTCATAATTATGACGTTCATTTCCAAATAAAACGTATTTGTTATTTTAAAACGTTTGTTTAGAACTATAAATACTGATAACAAATTATATCAAATATTATGTTGAGATATTTTAAACCACATCACCCACCCTAGTTTTCAATTAAATATTTTCAGTTCTACCGAATGAGAGTAGTTTTGCAGTTCTGCTGGAGGTTTGCTAAGACTTAACTGATTGTTGAACAACAAGACCAAATAACGCAAGTCAATTCTGTTCCAAAGAAACAGTCTTGCAGGTTTTAATGATGAGGGTGTGACAAATTTTGCCAACGGTTTCAATTTTCAGTTATTAATTTCATTAAGGGGGACGAAAAGGGGGAGAAGTGGAAGTGCAAACCAGGAAGGGTGATTTCCCTTTGTGACTGGTATACTAAGAACAAGATGATGAATAATTTCTTTTATTTTAGTGTGACTCAGTGGGCTATGTTCACGTTGTCTACGTTTACGGTCACCTACTCATAGTGGCAGGCGTTCATTTCAATTTTCAGCGGTAAACAATATTTTTGAAAGATGAATTATAAATTAATCAGCTTTTTTGTCTTGGCCAACAACCTTTTTAAAAAGCGAGTAACAGAATAAGTGGAAGTAGTTTGTTCAATTGAAGCGACTTAACATTTCCTGCTAAGGGCTATGTTAAAAAAATAGTAACCTACTGTTATCCTATAAGCGTTAGTTTGCTTAAATAGTTTAAATACATTTTACGGACTATTGCTCCATCCGTTGCTGATAAGCAAGCAGTGTCAAGACTAAACACTTAAAAGTGAATAACTTAAAAAATACATAAGGCCCCCCTAATCACCTTAGGCTTGCCAAGGGGTTCAGCTAGCCATTTCAATCGATGCTAGAAGTATACATTGACGACTCACCTGAGTGTCTTGGACTCCCGCGAGTATGGTGAAGGGTAAGGACGAGTTTGGGCGGTAAATAAGCGTCGACCCTTTTCACACTTCTGGGTTTCTCGGCAGCAGAAGTCGACATAGTCGGAACTTTGAGTACAGTGAATGGGAGAGTACAACAAAAAATTTTTTTATGATTATTGCAATCCCATTTTCTGAAATAATAAATTAAAGATGCTTTGATGGTGTTATCAAGTCTTTCAGAGAACGGAAAAAAATTCTGTAAGATTTAACTTTACTGAGCTGATCCATACATGCTGCATTAAAAATACCTCACACAATTTGTAATTTGATGTAATTATATGATACATGCGTGAATACAATCTGTATAAATGTACAAATATTAAAAAATATATTATACTTAAATCCTAAACTTAAGGATTTAAGATCAAATTTAACACATCATAACAGTCTTGTGAAAAGGGTCCATTCAAGCAACTCCAGTTGATTCCAGCTCAAACTTAGTAGCTTATCGATGATTCAGATCTGATTTATTCAGATCTGTTGGACTGATTTAAAACATCCAATTCAAAACATTGGGGGGGGGGGGGGGAAATACCTTTTCATTCTTGCATATAACAGTCTTTTCTTTGTAGTAACGCTGTCAAATATAAAACATGAAATGGTTTTGCAGCATGATTCAAAAGTTTTGATACATTTGCCGAACTAGTAGCTTATCTTCTCTTATGAAATAGTATTTTCTTAAAATAGCAAATAGTTTGAAGCAAATGACCATAGATTAACCATGGCATATTTGTAAAAATTGTTGTACAAATAGTATCTCCGCACACAGAAACATGGTTAAATTTATGCTCATTTAAAGCCATGGTCATTTTTTGCACAGAAATTTGGACAATTTTTTTAACAACTCTACTGTTTTTCACTTCTAAGGAGATAATCTGAGACAAAACGGAGATGAGCTTAGTATATGATAGAAAATTACATAAAAAAAAAAGAGGGGGAAAAAAAGAGATCTGCAGTGTCTGGAAAAAAAATAGCTGAGTTACACTGAAGAGACCATGAAAAGATATTTACTACTTTGTTGTTCAAAAAGGACAAATGGGACTTATATAATCACTAAATAAGCAAAGTGCAGCTTTCTAAAAAGCTTCTAGAGACATTGGCCCCAAGTTTTATCAGAGGCATCGTATAGGCAAGATAGTAAATTACAGAACAAGAATTGTGTATCCTCCCCTTAGACCTTACTTTGCATAGAAAGATGAGAACTCAATTGACCAAACAGTTCACAATAAAAATGACGGTCTAAACAAACACACTCGTTTGAATGAGACAGACAGTTGGGCTTTTTGGTGTTTTAATCCAAAGTTGAAGCAAACCAAGACATAAGTACAGCAGTTAAACATTAAAAACAGGACATACACCTGCCTTTCCCTGTTAGTATTAAATGTGGGAATTCAAGTCTGTTTTTCAACTTGGCTGATACTGTAGTCTTGCTTTGAGAAACAAATGCATGAAGGAAGGGGAAGCTCCTACAAAGTGACAATTACAAAGAATTGCAGACAGAAAGATGCATTGTGTGCAAGGGCACTGAAGTCATTTGGGAGTATACTGACATTGCATGTTCAACATCGTGGGAATTAAAATCATCCTTAAAAAGAGTCAATCGCACAACAAATATGAATATACAGTTTAAAAAAAAAGACTATATAGAAAAAATAAAACAAGACAACCTTTCAGCATACATCCATCAGTGCAGCTAAAATCAGTACATTGGATGCGTAGGATTCCCTGTATCCCCTAAACATTTCCAGAACTCGAAGAATCAAGTCAAAGGGGGCATTTCTTTGTTCCTTTATCAAACACCTGGTACCTATAAGCAGCTCCCATTCAAACACTTACTGCATGGTAGGCATGGAAAACGAACAACACTAACAAATATACACTGGCATTGTGAAGATACAAATGAACAACCATCACCTACACAGAGAGCCCAATTCATCATTCATTTTACACTTAAAAAAATACAAACGGGCTTCGTCTACTGTGGTGGCTATGTCTACTGATTATTTTCCTAGGAATCTGGATATTAAAATGCCAGAGAAAGGGCTAACATTCTTTAAAAATCTCTGATGAAAATCTAGCTGGAAACAAATATGCATAGAATCCATTCAAGGCAAATCATTGTGCACTCAAAACCGTGTGCAATAAGCATATCATCAAGCATGAACTAAGCCAAAACAATTCGCTGGACTGGCTTTCCATGATAAGCCTGATCGAATGCCAATGTGAAATCAGGGTAATATGATTTTTCTTTCTTTTTCTGATGACAGAGTAAGGCTAATTGGATCTAAAGCTCAAAAATGATCTTATATTTTTTACTTGACAGGACCCAGAACAATACTGACAGACAGTAAAGAACAGAGCGCGTCTACATTCAGAGTCATTAAAAAATAGACTTTCATCCAGACACTGTACTGCAGCGTCTATTGGAACTAGACTTTCTTCAAGAGCATTGAAGTGCTGAAAAGCTCATGTAATGAAGAATGAACAGGCAAGCTAGCATTACGCGTAGGCTCCTCAGAACTTGACCACAAGGAAGAAAACCAAACAACCATTCTACTACTGAGAAACTTACTTTACAAGCTGCCCAGTGGCTAAGAATGGGACGTTAAAACAAACAGTGGTAATTGTGTGTGAAACTTATGAACTCATGTACCAATGGCTTATGATTAAAACAAAAGGACAGAAAAAGGAAAAATAAAATGCAAAAGAAGGGTAGCAACTTCTGATTACCCACTGAACACCATGTGAAAAACAGTACGTGAACATTTTAAGGAGCAAATTAGTGGATGTTGGCTGCTTCACAAAATGTACAGTCTTGTATGAGAACTGTACAGCCCCTTTCTTTTGGTAGCACAGTGATGTTTTAATTACAGAGATTGAGTGATTAAAAGGAAATATTAAAAAATAAACTAATTTAAACTCCACTGAGTTATTGCTTTCTTAAACTGAACTTTTTAACACAAAATGTGTGTGTGTGTGCATGTGCGAACGTGTCCTTAGCAAGCAGGAGTCTCGTTTTCAGGAGCTACGGTGGTTTTCTTTCTCCTCTTTATCAGCAGCGGATTGGTCGAGTCTTCAATCCTCTTGATTTTGATTTGCTCATAGTCGACTCTCATTGTCGCCAAGGCACTAGTCATTTCCTCCTGTAGAGCACAGACATGAACATTAAAGAGACATTTATGATGGGTTTCGAAAATAACCGTCCATACAGTGTGTAACACAGCTTTAAGTGAATGAAAACAAAAAAAAAAAAATTGTTTAAATGATTTGATCTTATTTCAAAATTTTTGACGTTTCGTTGTGGTGTCTCATCAAAACATTGCCCTGCCTGCTTGTTGTATGCATAGACCCAGGAAAACTCGAACCCCTCCTTCCTAAAACCAAGGCAGGGAGGGGTTTTGCGCTCAGTTTCACGTTAATTCGGACATACAAAGAGAATATGCGTGGGATTCCGCGTACGCTGCGTTTCATACATCTGAATTTTTTACTGCATACGCACATTTACAGCTTTGTGCGTTCGCAATGTTTTAGCATGAATTCAACGCAAGTCTTCATACATGAGGCCCCAGGTCGTCAGACCAATAACCACATATTAGCGTCCGTGAAAGAAGGCATGGTTTCCACTACATTCATTCCACCACGGCGGGGCGCCATGCCAAAATTGATCCCGCCACGGCTACATTACAGCTTCATTCATTCAAAACATTCAGTCGTGTTTTTTAATAGCAGATTATAATCGCACCAAAACGTATTAAAAGGTAAGTGAATTATAACAGTGCAAACTTTTCTCTAACCGTAGTAGTCATTTGTTTAACTCTTTAAGCTTACATGCTGACTGACAGGTGCGTAATGTGTGAGGCCAGCAAACACAACGTATAGCCGTTTCACTTTACTCCAGGACGCATTAATACCACTCTGTAGGCCTATTGGAGACATTCATAAATATTCCTAGCAAATCTAATAAATGTTGGCGATATACTTATTACATAAACACACTAAATCGCACTTCAGCACTGTTTATTTGAGCGTATATTTGAGGGGGCGTGCATGAAGTTTTCGCAAAGAGATTCGCATGCTTGTAGGCTATTACATAAATGCAATCTCGACTTCTAATACTGCGCACACAACATTTGTCATTGAAAAAACGCCACAGGTAGTTAGTATATCTATGTAAAAAAGACCTGCCACCAAAGCTGGAAAAAATCCTAGAGGAAACACTGGAAGGGTTAGAAAAATTAATCACTGAACAAATAAATGCATAATTTAAAGACAATGAAAGAGTTTTTTTGATCTTGCGTGCTTATCAGCCTCCAATACCCAAACTGTGAGCTTTTATAAAGCATAATAGGGACATTTAAAGTTTTATATACTGAGCGAGACCTCACCTTGACATCTTCCCATGTGTCTTTCTCTTCTTTCAAAACACGGCTGGTGTGTAGGGGTGTCTGTGGAACCTCCATTGATTGCTAAAGAACCATATAAAAATGGTGAGGTAAATATAATGCACAAAGGAATCCCATATGTTTAGACAGCAGAGTGGCCATTAAATAATTTGTTTTGACACTCACGTTGATCCAAGGGTGGTTCATAAACTCTGTTATGGTCATCCTCTGTGTCGGCTCTGTTTTCAGTAATGTTCTGATGAGCTGCTTGGCTATAAATAAGAAGAATGAGTCATTCAAATCTATGATCATTCTTAGAAATGTGCAAAACTTCAATACTTGAGATAACAGCATTCTAGGAACGGATTCTCAAGTTTCTTTCAGAAAACAGGAACTTGACATATACCTTCCTCTGACACTTCCGACCACTCAGGATTTGGAAACTCGTACTGTCCCATTCGGATTCGTTTCTTCATACCAGGGGATATTGCCAATCCATGATTAGAATAGAAAGGAGGGTAACCGCAGAGCCTGGAGGTTAAATAAAGTGAGAATTGAGCTCTATCAGACACACTTTCTACGGTCAGGAGTGAGAAAACCATTTAAACGAACACCCAGACAGAAAAAAAATGATCCAACCAAGCACAAAACACGAGACAAATTCACTTACAGAATATACATGATGACACCCAAAGACCACATGTCACAGGACTTGTCATACTTTTCTGGACCAAGCACCTCTGGGGCTATAACATGGAAAAGATGAAAATACTTAACAATGGAAAAGTTTCATGAGTGGGAACAAATCTAAGTACTGACACATTTTGATATTCTTACCAACATAATAAGGAGTATAGCAGGGTGTGGCCAGAGAGTTGTGTGTTGTGGTCTCCTTTGCAAATCCGAAGTCTGTCAGTTTGAGAAGGGCGTTTGGCCTTTTAGAGGTATATAAAAGGTTCTCTGGCTGCAAAGTGAGTTTTCAGACATAATCAGTTAAGGCAAAATCAGGTGCTATCATTTCAACGGTAGTCATTGTAAAACTCATACCTTGACGTCTCTGTGTGCGATGTTTATCGCGTGTAAATACTGAATGGCCTCTCCTATGCTCTTCATAATATCAGAAGCCTCTGTACAGACAACAAACAAATTGGTAAAAAAAATTATTAATTAATAAATTATTGGCCTAATAATCATTTTGGCATTTCTAAACGTGTATACACACTCATAAGCCTCGCAAAATTATGCCAAGGTCAGACTGCACGATTTTTTTTAAAGTATTTGTGTCATGATGTTTTCCCACTTCATGACTATCTGGGGTAGCGTTCCATCGCTGCTGTGTTTACACTGCAAGAAGGATCGGCGACAGGGGGTTTCACACTGCATGACTTTAAAATAGGAAGAATCGTCGACAACTTTGTCTTGGTCCGCAAACTACATCTCACAACCAAACACACGTGAGAAGTGACATGGGAACAACGCAAGGTCACATAGTATATATTTTGTTATTAACTACATAATGGTAAAGAAACCTTTACTGGGGTAAAATTTAAAAAATATATAATAATAATAATAAAAAAGTACTTATTTTGCTCACCTGGGTTTAAAGGGAATTAGCAATTTGTTCTTTTTCGACCCGGTTGTGGTTTTGCTTAGATAATTCAAACAGACACAGGTGCGCCAGCCAACCTTTTACTAGTTTTTCCTCCATTTCTTGGGTCCAAATAAACTGAAAATCAGCGCTTTTAACTTCTCCCTCAACCTCCCGCTGGCCTGCAGATACCCATACTAGTGGATGCTGCTCTCTGATGACTGTAGGTAATCGCCGAAGTTATTTTCCATCAGAACACATTTCAGATGGCATGATTTATAATCGACAAGCTCCAGATACTTCGCATGCCAAATATCTCACAGGCGTCAGCAACTCATCTGCGATTCTCTCAGATCGCGTCTTTGATGGTTCATACTGTGTGATTACTACTCCCGTGAATGAGAACTGATTTGCCTATGATTTCAGGCATTTGTCTGCGATTTCTCAAAACCTCCCGGCGAGTCAAAAACGGGGCTAAAATCATGCAGTCTGAACTCAGCATTAGGGAATAGAAAACAACAGTAACCTCTCTCAGTGAATGCCTGGTCCCCTCTATCCTGGATCCGACTGAAGAGCTCACCGCCGTCCATACTACAAAACACACACAAAAACAAAACAATCAGCTGGCATCTCACAAAGATTGGATTGCTGGAGATAATTAAATATTTAGCTTATTAACCTGTTGGCTATTAAGAAAAGAAAGAATGACCCAGGTTATCCTTCCAGGGTTTCTGCAGGTTTCACCAAATCAAATTTAAGACATTTTAAGACCTTTTAAAGACCATGAAGAATGAAAATTCAGACTTTTTTTAGGACTAAACGCTTTTTTTTTTTTTAAATGGCCAAGCAGAAAAAAATATGTACTTGCCCTATCAAAAAACTAATTCTTATTAGTTATTACTTATATTTTATATTTATAATATACTTTAAACAATCTGTCAAAACAAGCAGAGAATAGCTGTATACAAAAACTCTTTGAAAACTAAATGTATGCACAACAGACTGTTATCATTTTAGTTATAAATGTAGTTTGGCTAAATGTTTTATTGAGATATATTGTTGGTGATTGGATAAGTGCTGGATCGATTGGGTAGCTTTTACATTCATTCATTTTCCTTTGACTTTCGCCACAGCAGAATACTCTGTGCAGAATACAACTACTCTGACATATGTTTTACGCAGCAGATGCCCGTAAAGGTATAAACAAAGTAAAAAATTAAGACCAGTTTCAAATCATTTAAGACTTACAAGACAATAATTCGGTGAATTTAAGAATTGTGATTTTGAAACTTAAGACATTTTAGGACTTTAAGACTCTGCAGACACCCTGCCTTCTCTGAAATTAAATAAATGCCGAGAGTGGGCAAGGAGAACCAGCTTAACTTCCTGGTTTGTTTGTGTTTGTAATGTAACACTAATAATAATAACAACAATATGAATAATAATAACAACAACAACAATGATAATACTGTAATAATAATAAAACATCTGACAAGTAGCAGCATGCTCACCTCAACTTCAGAGGACTTAAAACAGAAACACAACAAGCAGCTGTGGTAAGTTTTCTCCTAAAAGCAGAGTACTAAAAGTAGATTTCTTATTGCAGTCTGCCAGATATGTACGTGCTGACCCTGCACTGAAAACTGACTAGATCAAACACATCTAAAACCACATAATGGGGGGATCTTTTAACCTTTGTCCCCATGTAAATCACTGTGGTTATCATCATTTCCGATTACACACAAACCACTACAATGTGTGCAAGTCGGGTGAGCTTCATTTCTTGAAAACTTGCCAGTTGCCAGAAATTAGTTCAGTGGGCTTAGACTCATCATCATCAGACAGGAAGACCAGGTAAGAATGAAAAAAAAATGGTTACAGAGTAAAAGCATCTTGCATAGTTAAGACTCTAATGTACTCAAAAGTTTATTTAGCCTACTTAATGTGACATTAGCGCCTCTGTTTATTGCAATAGTTAAGCATATTGCGTGAGGGTGCAAACTACGCACATACAAAAGAATTATGCGGTTCTATCTCCTCAAAGAGCCACGGCATGAGGAGAGTTTCATTTCTACAGTTCACCTAGAACTGCAGTAAGTTTCACGTGAAACCAAACGTCTGACAGAAATAGAAAAAAAAAAAAAAACGCACTACGAGTTTGTCTGAGAAATCCTAACTCACGGTAAAATAGAGGCTATGAACAACCACAACACTGTTTTACCGCTTTCAATCTCGCTAACCCCCATACGTTTTGCATCCCATCGATAGTCTGATATACATGGTAGCTGAATGCTTACAAAAAAAAAGTGTTAAAATGAAGTGTCGATTGTGAAAAGCATGAAGGTTTTTGTAGAAACCAACAAGGCAAATTTGCAAAAACAACTATGTGTAGTTTTTCTTAGAAATGCCATATTTGTAGCTGAACATAAGTGTTGGCATTTTCCACCACAGCACCTCCCATACACTCAGTTTTGATGACCTGTAGATCTTATTTCCTGTGTGCAGAGTAGCTGTTTTTCTTGTAATCCATTCATGATCTTCTGTAGTCTGTATGTTATGATAATATAAGAAGTTACAGATCTACAATGACTACTAGAGCTCGTCTCTGGAGTCTCCTTTCTAGGCAAAGAATAAATGGTTTCTTAAGAAATACTACTACACTTCCCCTGTTGAGTCTCTTGCATCAAAATGATGCATGAAATATTGCATCAATGATGAATCCCCATCACTCCTGATAAAAGAATTTCTTAGACTGTTTATTCATTGTATTGTCAATTTTGTACATATATAAACAGTGTTCCAATTTGCTTGTAAAGAGCCCAAATTGGATAAACTACATTTGAAAAATAATTAAGACTAACACTTTGCTTGACATAGGTATTCATAAGATGGTCATGAAACCTTTATAAATCAAAACATGTCATTAATACGAATATGAATTAGATGTTTGCATGCTTATGACAACAGTTATAACTAGAGCTGGGCGATATGGCAAAAAAAATCACGATAATTTCTCTCATATCGGTCAATATTGATAATTATCACGATAAATGTCAAATCTTTATATCTATCAATTTTACAGGATTTTCTGCATGCCAATCGCTTTGTGCAGCTGATTTAACATTTTGTGAAATGTTTAGCTGTCTGACAATATAAATAAAAAGATAATAAACAAAAAAAAAAACCAATCTTAATTCAGCATTTACGGTTTAAGTTTTCAACAACCAAAGACATTACCTACAAGTTATTGGATATTATTGTTGAACATCAGAAAAAAAAAAACAAGTTTGGTATAGTAAAAGGTGTGAGAGAATTTTCAGTTTTGAATGAACTCTCCTACTTGTACATGTGTAAAGACAAAGTTGAATCTAATCTAATCTAATCAATGCCTCAGTTTGTCACGAGGGCCATGAATGAAATGTTCCTGAATGAAAGTGAAATTGCCGAACTGCAGACAAAGCCGAAATATTCTAAATGAAACAGCTGAAATTTCATGTAACTCTGAAGGAAATGTGGATCGTATGGTGACGCAATAACGTTAATCGAATTATGTGCTATAACATAAGATCAAATAAGATAAAAGATCATGAAAGGAACATTCAAAAAGCAACTAAACACCTTAATCATATTCAGTCTTATTCAGATTAAGGAAATTCATTTGATTACTGATGTCCATGTAAACGTAGTCACTGATACAACAGACATTTTTGTGCTTGGTCTGTTTCCAGGTTTCACATGATGCCATGAATTCAGAGATACTCTTCTGCTGAGATTAGTAGTTATTGTGTTTCTGGTCATTCTCCACTGACCTCCTCAAAGAGCCACCTTTACGTACAGAAATGCCACTCAGTGTAAATTCTCTCTTTCTTGCACTATTCTCTGTAAACCACAGAAATTATGTGCGAGTGTGGGGGAAAGATAAAAAACTAAATAAAAAATTTACAAGGGATGCAAGATATGAAATTTTTTAATCAATAATGATAACAGATAACCAAGTCTTTCTAATGGCAAATTCCGATTATCAATAAGTCCTATTTTTACATTATAAGGTTTATATAAACTTCAGTTTCAGCAGCTCTGGCTAAACTATAGGAAAAAACAATAGAATTGTGATTGGGCCTTAGAACCTTCTAGTGTCGTATATAGACAATAACCCATCGTTCTAACTCACTATCCATCGCATTTGTCCTATCTTCATCAGGGGTTGCCAAAAGTGGAATGATCTGTCTCCACTAATCTGGACGATATATAAAATCTTGAAAAAGCTCTACTTTGAAAGTAATGCTTATCTTCAAAGTTTTTAAAATAAACCATTTTAACTGAAACCTAGCTGCAGGCGAGTGGTGATAAAACATGAACACATTGAGATTTAAGAAAATACTTTGTTTTTCAATTGTAAAGCAGAAGCTTGGTTGTTTATTTTGATGTACAATAAGGCAGTGCATATTTGAAATATACTTGTGGTATTAGCCTGATTGAAACACACCGTATACCCACAGCACATAAATGGTCAACTAGATGCGGCAAAAAATAAATAAATAAATAATAAATAAATATATTTTAATTTTGTTGTTATACATCTTTTCTTCTCAATTGGTAAAAGTTATTTTAAAAAGGCTGTTGAAATAAAAGAAATCCACTATTTCTCTTTTATGCTTTTTAGGAGCCATGTCTGCCCACTGACAGGTAAAGGCTGCTATCTCTCTCTCTAAAGTTGCTTTGATGGCATGACAAAGTACAGCATTTTAGTTATGTATAAAGTGTGTAATATATTAACTTCATTAAATTTATAAAAAATATAGCAAATAACAGAAAAATGAATAAAAATATACATTATTGCTAATAAATGATAAGTAGTAGAATAAAAAGTGTAGATTATTTAAATAAGGCAAATTAGTTGATTGGCTAATTCTAATGGTGTACGATTTTTTTGCAGCCAGTATATTTTGTTCTCTACGAGTTTATAGTAAAGTTTATCGGAGTCGTTTATAAAATGATTAATCAATCATTTAATGTTTCTTTCGCATCTGTGCGCATACAGTCAGCTGCAAAAAGGAAATGCAAAAACACATACAAATAATGGCAACTTTAGAAAGCGAAAGTAAAACCAGAATGCCAGAAATTTTACTGGATTCAGAAACTACGGTCGGACACATTTAGTCACAAAAGGCGCTTCTCTGTGGGTCTGCAGAGCATGTGATGTGCGAGTGTTGACTGTTCTCGCACACACAAAACCAGCAGTAGGAAACGTTCAGAGCGAGAGAAGATTTTCCACTGGTTAATGGATCGCGAATGTTTCTTGGACGATAATAATATTAGGATGATAATATTAGTATTATTCACGTGTCATATACTTGGGGTGGCCGTTGATATACCTGGGAGGCCCGCCCAACTAAAGTCTATTTGTGGGAAGCACTGTAAGGTCATATTCACAGCAAAAATATCTTAAGGGTCGTCAAATTGAGGTGAAAATCTTCAGAAATGCTGGTGGTGGCTGTCAACTAAAAAAAAAAAAAAAGTGCAGGGACAGAGTAAAGAACCAACTGAAGAGGTGTGCCTAATGATGTAGCTAGTAAGTATATAGCCAAGTGCTAACTGACACACAACTATTCTCCAGAAAACTGTCATTTTCAACAAAAGATTTGAAAATTATGAATGTCCCTGAAATCTAAAGATAAAATCCACTCATTAAACACTTTCAACCATCTTAGAACAAAAAAAGTTGAGTAAAAAAAAAAAAAAAATGAATCCTTTCCTAAAAGCCTAGAAGTTCACATAAACTCATATCTGCTGATGAGCAATGGTGACAGGTCTGACTTTACAAAACGATCGGTAAAGAAAATGTTCGAGTCAGCTCATGTGACGCACCAAGGGAAGTCAAATCAAAGAAATGGAAACAGGAAGGTGTGATTTCTGCTCCTCACATCATCATATCTGATACAATCAAGGTGTGCGAATTCAGGTTCAAAGCACATCACTTTGATGTTTTAGTGAAACCACTCTTTTCAACTGGCCAAATCATGTTGAAACTAGACAAGATAGTGACATACATTAACATACAGAAGAGAATACTCAGCATAAAACTAGTGCCAAATAATGCTCTGCCGTGCAAATAGTATGCATTCAGTTCAAGCTCAAGGGAGATATACAGTACATGTGCATATATGCGGTCATTTAGCTTGCTTTGATGTTAGACTGCATCTTACGAGAATCACATTCACTTTCTAGAAATGCTATACTAGAGTATATTGTATACCCTAGTTTAATGGTATATATAACATGTGGTGTAAAAAGTAACTAATTACCAATATTCAAATTACTATTTAAAAAGTGTACTTTCACTTGAATACATTTTAGTGCTGCATCAGTACTTTTGCTATTTTCCTATAACCTACAGTCACTATAATGTTTATTATATTAGTATTTCTATTACCTTTTACATAGCAAACACATAATGAAATGAACATAACTGTATTGTAAACTTCAATATGCTACAAAATGATTTAATCTTTCAAGCAAACAGGGACTCAGACTCATCCAAGAAGCTCCATGTGCAAATCTCATATGTACAAAATCCATCACAATATTACATCTAATTCATAATGCCCACCAAAGGATATTGCCATTAAAAGAATGCTAGTCTTTAGTCTAATGTGTTATCTCTGAAAGATTCAGCAGTTAAAATTTCGATTAAGGGTGCTTTCACACCTGTAGATCGATTGTTTTGTTTCAAAAAGGGGATTAAAATTGTTACAATGTTGCACTTTGTTCTTTATGCGGTTCACTTTCACATGATAACGTTTCTAAACGGACCAAAACAAGACACATGCGAGTAAACTCTTGTCACATTGGTAAGAGTTACGCAGTTTATTTTTCAGAGCTCAGCTGTCATATGTCCTTATTTTTAATTATGACGATAAGCAATAAGACACGAGCGAAAAGTTGCACTTTAATTTAGAATGGTGACACCCACAGACATCATTACCAAATATAAAGTACTTGAAATGAAACATTTACCAATAGGAAGGATGACATTGCACCCTACTCATAATTCTCTTTTCATTTAGCCTTATATGCCTATTAAATATCCATAATACACTGTTATATATCCTGGTTCGCTAGTTTGTTGGATCATACTGGTTTGTCACTACAATCGATCCGCTCCAGAGTTTGTTTCAATCGAGCCAAGACCACCTTATTCAGACGATCTCAGACCGTTGCTTTGTCGTAGATCAGAGCACGATTACTGGATTCACATATGCCAAATGAACCTGGGCAATCGAGACAGGTTCACTGGGCAATCGAGACAGGTTCCGAAACAGATGTCTAGGTGTGAAAGCGCCCTAAAATTTAGCAACCCAAAAGTCTTAAAGCAGAAAATCACGATGGAGGTGTTTGTTTGGCCAATTTTTGTCTGACAAATCAGAGCAATCTGGATTTTTCAGAAAAAGAGTGTTGCTTTTCAGGATTTTTTTGTCAGATGTTTTAACCACAACATTTATGAAAGATTTATAACAGTGATGCAAAGATCGCAGGTGGATTAGATCAAGCATTAATGCAAACAATAACTACTTTCTCTAAAGGATGAATGTGTTTAAAACATTTTTTATATCTGGCAGACAGGCACAGATAGCCAGAATGGCATTTAAAAAAAAAAAAAAGATGGGGGCGAGGGTCATCACAAGAGCAGAAATGGCATGAGCTTCTCCATTCTTAAAAGCATCAGAGTTCTGTGTTCACGCATCCTTCAGAGTTCATTCTTGGTAACCTGGCAAGACTGTCTGTTCTCTGCATTCTAAATGAGAAACAGGCAAACTAGTTTCTATGTGTTGCAATGATGGCACCAGCGATATTCCTATTAAAGTCTAAAGGGTGTAATAATGCCTGTGTGTTTATTTTAATAAAATACAGGCAAATCTGGACAAAGCCAAATTTTATTTTATAAATAAATGTATCATAGAAAAGCCCATCATGGTATCTATTTTCTGTTGTACAATATATTGCACCAAAATAATTGCAATAAATGATATTATTATAATTTTAAGACCATTTGTACGTCACTCATTACATAATGCCAGAATGACAATATAATTGCATCACAATGCAAGTACACTTCCAAAAAACACATATTGCTTTCTTAAGAATATTTTATTCAATTACAGTCAATTGAAAACGCATAGGCCTCCTTTATTAGGGCACAATGAATTCTGGGACTTCAATAGAGTCTGCATCGATGTGTCCTTGATATCAAGAACACATCCAGGAACTTTCACGCGTCCTCCGTTCTTGCAGTCTTAAGTTTTGGAACTGAAAACTTTGGCAATTGAGGATGAAGTTACACGAGAATGCAAGATCGCTGTTGAACGCACATTAAGAAACAGCCAAGAAAATAGTATCACATGACCTCTTTCAAATTATTTCAAAGCATTCTGGGTTTATATGTAAAAATCAAAAACAATGTTAGAGTTGGCAAATTCCACTGAGTGTTACAGTTAATAACAAATCTATAGATAGCTGTGGAAACATGACACTTTCCACTTTCAAAGCAGTACCTGAACTCTAAATCAAACCAGTAGTTTACAATTTAGGTAGTCTATTGCAGACTTAACCAAAACATTATTATTTTGCGTCAAAATACAAGAGCCCGCAATCACGCAACTAGCATTCTGATTGCAGCAGGGACTGTCCCAATGAAGCAACCTGTCTTCTGCTACCTTGCTGGCAAGAAGAGGTTCCAAGTAGTATTCATGTTTGAAGTGTGGGAAAAAAAGCAGCATCTGATTACGCAACTATACATAGCCTATATGAAGGAGAGGTCACCACCCTGGTGTGGTACGTCATCAGACAGGGGACTTTTCAATTCACTCCAACATGAAAGGGGTACATAGGTGTATTCGCGCTTTACCGTAAATAACATCCAAACACCTGCTGGTAAACTATTTACACATATGAGGCACTGAAACCTCAGCAAAACATTACAAATGACTTGAGGGGCTGTGTAAAAGAGTATCTAAATGAATCAAGGTCTTCATGACAATGCAAATCAGGACATACAAACAAAATGCGATCATGATACAAATGTCAAGTCATTATGTTGCTCATAAAACGTCTACTCCAATTGTAATTGGCCAAATGTCAGCAATGAAACAGCAAAATTGATTCAATATCACCTTCCCATAATGATGACATCTTTATATAAAACACTGTGTCTCACATTCTTTAACTCACATTTCTGGTATACTTTAACTTAAATCACTGGCATTTAAACTGGCCACATAGTTTTACATCTAGTTGTACATTACCAAGACGATATGATAAAGTAAATAAAGATGAAACCAGATAATAAAACTGAAAAGAAGTTACCATGGAGCAAAGAATCTAATCTAGGTTTGCTAAAGGTGTAATGTTTTTGAATGGAAGGATCATTCACAGAATTGCAAATTGCTTATAAAATGGAAAGCCGTTTGAAAAAGGAAGTAAACCAATGAACATAAAAAAAAATGGCATTTTGATGTCTGTACTGAAGATACAGAAGGTGATGATGACTCACCACTCCATTACAATAAGAAGGCACTTCCTGTTTTGGTAGAGATTCTCATAGACGTCAATAATTTTGACGATATGGGTACAGGACGAGGCCCGCCAGTGCAGCTCCACCTCTCGTCTAGCTTTTGGGCAGTCGTGAAGCATCTGAAAGACAGGATGAAAAAGCAGCTCAGTAAAGTAGCCATGGCAATGATCATATTCACAGCATTAACGTTTATGGCAAAGCATTTATTAACAGAATAAAATCACAAAAGATCATGAATGAGAAAAAAAAAGGAAATTTAGAGCATTTCTAAAAAAAATTAAATGAAAGGTTTTACATATTTACATTTTTTATTTTTAGACACTCAATACCAATGAAGGGATGGTTCTTCCCAAAAATGAACATTTATTCAATTGATTCACCCTTAAGCGGTTTCAAACGTTTATTTTATAAAGTTTCTTTCTTCTGTTAAACTTAAAAGAAAATATTTAGGCAAAACTGAAATCCAGTAACCAATGACTTCCATAGGAAGTAGGAAGAACAAATACAATGGACACAGGTTTCCAGCTTTGTTCAAAATATGTTCTCTTGTGTTCAACAGACGAAAGAAAATCATGAAGGTTTGGAACAAGTGTAAGGCAAGTAAATGATGACAGAATTTAACTATTCTTTTAAGAAATCAATATTTGGAGAAATTTGACTGTTGATCACAACAAAAAGAAAAGATCCTGATTATTTGTAATTTGGAGAAAATGTTATAGACCTTTATAGAATAAAACAAATACTAACATTCATAAGATACCTTCTAGATCTAGCAAATGCAGGAGAGCAACATTAAGTGGCAGCGGGAAGTGGAAGTGATTTACTGTTTCTAGAGTTTTGCCTCCCTCTATGGGCAACATTGAATCATTGCCATTTTAAATTCTATACTCTTGGGCTGGTGTATGCTTTACAGTTTAGTCTGTGAATCAATGCCTTAAATTGGCATATTTACAGCATTAGTACTTAGCCAAGTAACAAAAACCTGGTCTTATTTTCAATCATAGCACTTGTTTTTATGAATGATTAGTGTATATAAGGGAAGAGATTGGGTGATTTATTTACACAAAAGTCAAAGTATCCAATGACTCTTTCTAATTTGATCAGATTCTACATTGTAAGAAATTAACGGTAATTACAATGTTTAAAAAAACTTTAAACCAGGTTACAGATTTTTACTGTAGGATTTTAAGTAAATTTCCTTAAAAATATGGTTAATAACCAAAAATGGACTTTCCCAGAATACACCTGGACACTTTTGATGTATCTTTATTGACTTTACTATGACTTTCCTCTTTAGTTCGTTTTCTTTTCTCATCAGTGACGTATATTAGAGTTTTTCCTAATGTATAATGTTGATAAATAATGTTTATTGCATTATTTTAATTTTGTGAGTGTTAGCTGTTGTGTGAATGACACTGAGCAGCTTCTATATATTTGCATGTCTGTTTATAAGTTTACGATGAGCTTCAGGTTCATCATACCACTTTCTCACGGACCATCACAGCTGCCATTATTTCACAGATTTTTTAAACAGTGTAGTCTACTATGCTTCAATGAGATTATAGTGATATCAATTAGATGTGAGAGTACCATACACCATGTACTGTACTCTGTTTAATTATACAAATCTTTTCAAATGTGACATGAGTGACATATTATATGCCTTTGGAAGCCATTTCCACATATCCCACTTTTTGGTATTTAACTGAAATCAAATAGGCCATCATTTTGCCCAAACATAAACATTCTGAGAAAATACATAAATGCCCATTCATTATAAGTTTTATAAAGTTGTCCTTTTAAAAATATACTACCATAAATGTTGCAAAATAGAGCCACTTGCATTTAAACAACCAACTTCTATTTCACAACCCTGGAAAACGAAGCAGTTTTATAAGTGGTAAGAGCATTCCGTCTTTGTAAATGTCAAATATAGACTCAAAATCCCTAGAACAGATGGAAATGTCACTGATGGCAGCATCTATGGATTAGCTGTAATAATAAATAACCTTCTTTCAACTTGCTGAAAGAGATATCTGGAGCATAAAGTGAATAGAGCAGTGCAGACTTTTTTTTTTAATAATCTTGATTTTAGGATGTTATGGGGGTTCTAAATATATTAAGACACATTTCCGTCCCAGAGCAAAAGCATGACAGTCCTCTTTGTGTGACATGCTTATTAACCAATAGATTGAGCGGAGCTTCATCGGTTCAAAAATAACAGTTTCAAAAAAATCAGTTCAGGAATAACAGTTCAAAGGTTGCACGAGTCAGAATTTGGCTTAAAATAGGACACAAACAAATGCCCAGTGTATGCCCAAACTTAGTCCCAGAGTGCCAGAGAGGGGAAGGAGCGAAACTAACCAGGACAGGACTGAACATCCCTGGTCTAAAAAATATATATATACAAATTAAATAAAAATGGATGTAGTGGTAAAAAAGCATTTGTTTTAACACTGGCTGAATGCATCCAGCATTTTATTATTTTGCAATGTACTGTGACAAGCGCAGCATAAAACCATATGACCAAAGTCATAGTTGGCTGATTACAAATCAAAATTGTAGTTACCATCAACATTCATTGCATTTGCCTGCATAACTGCTCACTTGTAGTCTGCATAAGATCAGTTTGCCAATTCAACAGTATTTGTGCATTTTTTTAAAAAATTATGTTGAGCAAGTAAGAGAAAGATTCTGAATGGAATCTGAACAACTGATGCTTCCGATCATAGATGATACATTCCGATCACACAAAACACATAATTCACTGAGTATAAAAAGCACATGAATGCTGAAAACTGAAGTGTTAAACATATAATTCATTTAAATCCAGATATGTTCTTCCCTCCTGAAAACACACAAACAGTAGGCCACTATTAAAGGCATGCTGTCCTGCAGCACACAGATATGTATGACAAGCACTGGAAAGAATGCCTTTGGGGGGGGGGGTTCGATGTTAGACGTTCACTCGTGTCCTGATAGCCAGCTTAGAGGTCTCAGGATTCCTCTCTTCACACACAGCCCACATCAACCCTGTGAAATTTCATGTACTCACACCAGCCTACAGGGTCTAAACAGCAGAGATAAATCAGAACTTTTGTGTGCCTCTAGCCAAATATACATGAATGTGATCCAGACCAAACTTCATCAATGTGAAAAGCTGGGTATCACAAATGTAAACAAAGAAAAGCAAAACTGTGACAATGCAGACACATCTAATGTCACCCACATACAGCACAACAGACACCAGCAAGGACAAAGCTCCTCTCTCACCAAAGACCTCAAGGTGGCATTTCACAAATGCACAGCAGAACAAGCGATTTTGTTGTTCCTAGCCTCAACTCGACAAACCTGAATGACTCCACTTTTACTTCAACTACTGTCATTTCAAAAACCATAATAAATGTTTTGACATTTGATGGTATTTTAAGCTACATATAACAAGACCTTTATTTTTTGTAATGGCTACTTAAATATGAAGTCTAGATTCTCGCTATGATAAAGCTTATTTGATGTTTAAAAGGGTGAGACAAAACCTTGCTTTTATTATTATTATTATTATTATTATTATTATTATTATTATTATTATTATTATTATTACTACTACTACTACTATAGAATTTAGGATCACACAATATTTCATTTACTGAAATCATCTTATCTCGATTCCTCATGACTTCTAACTAGGGGTGTAACGGATCGCAGTTGAGCCGTGATTCGTACGAATCAACCCACAATTCGGAATACACAAGACCCTCGAATTAGGCCAATAATTTTGACTCTTTTTAACTTGTAGATTGATTAATGCTAAATTTGTAACGATCACAGAGAGATCACCTCTAAAAAGTTGTGGTAGGTTATTCGGGATGTGGTGGGTTTCTTAGGTTATTAAAGGTGTTTTCTGTTACTACATGTTTAGCCTGCATTAATGCATTCAGTGTAAGCTGCACGATTAATCATTAAAAGATCTGGATCTCAAACCCACTCAATAAATAATAAATGACGTTGATTTGCATAGGTTTATTAATCCTTCGAATTACTGCATTCAAATCTGTGTTTGAAAATCACAGAAATCAAGATAGAGATTCATTCATTGTTTAGTCTTTTGAGTTAGTTATGAAGTAGCAAACAGTCAAATAACATAGAAATACTGGGATAACAGTTTATAGTTTAGATAAAACCACTGATGTTTGAGGTAAAGATTTAAATCACTGTCATATGCATTTAACAACACTCAAAAAGGAAAGTTATAGGCAGCAATTACATTTACAACAAGCCATCAAAAATATGCCACTGAACAATTCATCACAATTAATACATATAGCAATGAAACGAAGTTCTATGAGTGAATAACAGAATCTTTTATTGAATATGAGACTAAAAATCTATATTGGTTGTACAAATTATAACATTAGATTTATACATTTAGCGTTATCAACAACAGTAGAAGTAACTGATTATTTCTTCATTTTTATTTTTAATAAAATTACAGGTTCTAAGTTCTGTTTGTTAAAACCAAAAGTTTCTTGCAGTGCTGTTTTTGTAATAAATGGAAAACAAATTACATTTGTCTCCAGCCCTTTTTGCTCATCCAAAAATGGTCCAATCCGTGACTAAATTAATATTATATTATATTTTATATAACAAAATATTTATATCTACAAAGATTGAAAACATGAGTGCATAAACAATAGGTTTATCTGCACTAAAAATATTATGTTCAAAGTATAATTATATGATATTAATGACATCAATAAACCGACATGAATTTTGGATTAAAATAATGTAGCATCTTGATGATGAAAACAATGATTCACTTATGCTAATTTAAAAGAAAATATGATGGGTGAAGGATACCGTGTGTAGCTCTCCTGTCTAAAAGACTTGTCCTAAGAGAGATTAATAAGAATCCAGTTCCAACCAGAAATCACGACATGTGGCTGTTTTTAATTAACTACAAACCTTGTAACATTTCAGAGAGCCATACACAGACTGTGCTGAGCTTATGCAAGACAAGAAACGGTGCCAGGTTTCTGAAAACACTTTAGGTATTGTATCCAGATCTGAAATAAAGCTCGGTCTGGTAAGGTGAGACATTTCATTGTTCAAGCGACACATGTAATTATACGCGGAGCTGACGAGACTAATTATTGCCATCACTGGTCTATCGCCCACTTTTTGTGAAGACCAAAAAAATGCTTGAAATATCACAAACAACAAAATTTCCCTTAAACGCTACAAGTGAGAGGTGACTTAAGCAGACATAAAAGACGAACAGTCCACTAAAAAATAAGTAACACTGTTTTTAACAGCTACTCCCACTATAACACTATTGATATAAATACAATAACATTGACGCAAGTTGGCTTCTAAAGGCTTGTTAAATCATTTGTGAAGACTACTATTTAACATTGCATTGCCATGGAGTCAAGTTAAAGAGTATGCAAGCCGTGATTGCGCAAATAAAGGAACGGTGGAAGGAAGTGCGTCATAAAGGGTCTGAAGGTGCACTAGGTGCATGTAGCTTGCGTCACAGAAACAGATTTGAAGGGCAGCCACCTGTCCAGACTGAATGCAACTGGAACATCTATATTAGACTCTAGTGACTAAGATATTAAATGTCATTAACAAATCTGGCATGTATCATTTTGAGTGACAGGACGGAAAAGACATATGGCAGGTGGCACGAGCTTTGTTTTGCATATGAAGGGGGATATGAGAGAAGGGGTGGCGTCAAGTGTGGTGTCGTGCGAGGGGGGAGGGTGTTGGTTTTCTCCAATGAAACATGTGGCGGGGCAGAGTGTGCTCCAATTTCACTGCCAAACCCCAAAGCACCCTTGATATCCTGCTAACGTCCTGACAGCAAACAACAACCAGCTTAGACTTCAACATACACAAACACAAATAAACGTGACACCAACAGCGTCACATGGGCACAATGTTTAGAATAAACACACAGAACTCATCATGGTATTTTTATAATTTATAATAGGTTCACTTGTAATCTAAATTACTTTTGCTTTCAAAGTCATTTGAGTTTAGTTCAGCACTGCTTACCAAATATGTTTACATAAAGCGATAGAATTCAGAAAGCACAGGTAATCTATATTCTTCATGCATCTGCTTGTGTGCGTCAACATTTCCAGGTATGTTAGTTCAACAAATACCTGACCTCAGTGTTAACATGTAACATCTTGATGATCAAAATGTATAAACCAGCTAAAATGAAACTTAAAATGTATCATAACTTACAAAGAATTGAACCAAGAATTACTTTTTCAGGCCAATACGATGAAATTTTAATTAAAAGCAATGTAGCTTTGGACCTGATAAGTCAAAATTTTCAGAAATCGAAATAAGAAATAGACAATTTCTCCAAAAAAGAATTAATAATAAAGGAAAAATCATTCAGGTTTGAAACAACTTGAGACAAACATGTTTTAGTAAAAATAATTTCCAATTAATTTAAGTAATGAAATGTATTAAACAAAATACATTTTATAGGAAGCCTACAAATAATGATTTATAGCAGTTAAGATGAAAAACATGGAGAGAAATTGTGGAATTAAAACTCTAAATATATTATTATTAATAATAATAATAATAATAATAATAATAATAATAATAATAATAATAATAATAATAATAATTGTACTGGCCCAATACCCCCATAAGTGGTTCCGTTCTCTCATAAGCTGGAATTGAATAACTTTTGCATAGATTTTGATCAAGACATTTTTCTTTTTTCCTATGATTACTGACATTTGCAGAAACCACCTAAATTAATTACAGCAACCTAGACCACACAGAACCAAATCTGAGTTTACACACCAAAAAAAAAAAAAAAGAAAGAAAAAAAACTCTTTTTTTTTGGAGGGGTTTATTATAACAGACAACATATACAATTGTTTTAAATCACTGTCAAAAATGTTTTACGAAAATTCAAAGAGTTTTCTTGAAAATAATACCAAACTTGGTATTTGGTAAGCTCTTAAATTTGGGCAGGCGAAATCCAGGTGGAAAGGCCAGAATAGCACCTGACTTTAAGAGGTTAAAAGACCATTTTAAGACCATAATGAATGACTTTTCAGACTTACACAAGGCTAAACGTAGTGCTGGGCGATATGGGCAAAAAATCATTTCCCAGTATCTTTAGGAGGAATGACGGTATAGGATATATATCTGATATGTTATACTAAAACTTTATTAAACATTTTTTGAGCAAAATATAATTCAAACACAGGAGTTTCCGTCCCTGTTTACAAATAAACAGCTGCACACTTTCACTTTTAATATGATAGGACAGTAGAGATTTCAGACAGGAAAGCAATGGGAGCAGAGAGAGGGAAAGGATCGGCAAAGAACCTCGAGCCGGTAATCGAACTCAGGTTGCCGTGAGCAAGTCTCTGTTATCGCTCGTTTCCACTGACTGGTACAGTACGGGTCATCTTTATCAGGCTTGCGTTTCCACTGCCAAAGGTACCCTTTTGGTGGGCGTGGTGTATGACAAAGTTTCAGTCGACGTCATTCTCGCTCGAATAAATGTCTACAGTAAAGCTGTACAGGTCACTTACATATCATATGAAAAGCACTTCTCACAAAACAGATGCTTTATACACATAAATACGTGTGTAGAAATCTTTATTACTAACTTTTCTATGAACAAGTTGATTATAACTGCAGATCAATGACAGTGCAAAATAGCCTACTGTAACGTCTGTAATTATATTAAAGAACTAAATAAATGAACATATATAAACTCATACCACCCTATACAGTCTCCGATATGTTACCAACTACAGAAGAACTACAAACAGCAGACATTTCGTCTGTATTTAGGTTAAAAAACAACACAAAATATAGCCCACAGTCAGTGAAAACCTCTTATCTGTGTCTGTAATCTTCAGCAGCACATGCAGCCTCTGTTAGAGAGTAATTCCATCATTCCCAGTTCATAATAGTCCAAAAGTTGAAGATAATAGTTATACATGGCAGTTTGTTGCTGAAAAATAATGTGCTCCTTTTTTCCGGCTTCTTCTTTGCTTTTTCGCGCTTCACTCTCGCGTTTGTCAGTGTCTGACAGGATTGGGTTTCAAAAGCATGTCAATAATCAAGCGCAGGTTATTATCATCATCTCAAGAAGTTTGTTATTTCAGATACAGAAGCATGGAAAACGCAAGGAAGAAAGCGAAACTGCTCGCACGACAGACTGCCTCATAAAAAACTACGAGGCACAGGGTAGATTCTGCTCTACTCCATGGCTTTGTGGCTGTTTGTCAAGTCGACGACAAGGTTTGTTTGAGCCCAGATCGGCCATGGCTCGTTATTATATGTATATATCATTCCGCTGTAATGTCTCGGCTCGTCAGCTGTGTATTTCAAACATGGCGGGTATTTTGTTTTCATTCTGGCTTGTGGCATAAGCGAGTGACGTATCTCTGTAAACCAATAGCGTTCAGCTGCGCGTCTAGCTCCGCCTTTTGGTACCCTTTTTCGTGTTTGGTACCCTTCTGAAAGGGTGCCGAAAAAGTGGTACGGTATGGTTCAGTACACGTTTTGACAGTGGAAACGCCTATAAAAGCATACCAAACCGAACCGTACCACTCAGTGGAAACGGGCCATTATATATCAGCGAACAGAACCACTAGGCCAGAGATGTCAATCTTAATTCCTGATGGGCGGCAGCCCTGCACAGTTTAATTCCAACCCAGCTGATTAATTAAACACAGCTGATCAAACTAATTAAGTCTTTCAGTCTTGTTTGAAACCTACGTGTGTTGAAGCAGGGCTGGAACTAAACTGTACAGGGCTGCGGCCTCCAGGAACTGAGTTTGACATCCCTGCACTAGGCTATTGACGACGACTTAAGACTTTTTAAGACCACACAGACAGCGGGTCTGCACTTTGGTTACATATTTTGCCAATTTATCCAGGTTCTTCAAAATTTATTTATTTCGCACATTGCTGAAAAAGCGACTTTTTTAGGGCAGCTCTGGAGAGGAAGTTCATGTGTTACGTCTATATAATCCAACAACAGATGCTAAAAACAACTCTAGTTGGGTTCCATGATATGTTATTGTCACTAAAACATAATGTAAGCTGGAATCTTCTATTGCATTATGCTGATCAATCACTCACATCTCTGTACTGTTAAGCGTGTACACTATATCCACAATATAATAAACAAGGTCACTTCAAACATCCTAAAATGCTGAGTTAGTTCATCATCACTGTGTTTATACTTCAAACACCTCTGCCACCACAAAGTGCTGCTGTCTAATACCAGCGGATATGCAGGAAAATTATGTCCATCTGTTATCAGTGTTTTTCCTTCACCCGCTCAGTGGGAGAATGGCAGATGTGGCCCATTCACCTTCCTGAGGCCCAGTACAAAAGATCCCCTCCGCATGCACACAAAAGAGCGGGGTGAGGGGTTTCTAGAGGATGGAAGGGAGGGCTGGAGGTGGAGGGCCAGCATCTTCCACCTGCTTCTGTTTAAAGACTGATCACACAACAGCCTGTAAGCTACTTTACTATTAAACAGTCTTTGTGTCCGGCGATGTGTTTGGAGAACGTGTGTGAGAGACATGACAGACTATAGCTCATTGTGATGACTGGCCATCCACATGTCAGAGTAAACATGTTTGTGTCAAAGTGTCTTGATCTGATTAAAGACATCTGCCAGTGACCCCTCTGACTTAACTCAAAAGAAGCTTTGTCTGACATATAATAACAAAGACATCACAATATACCTCCTCTTATTTGTTCAGGACTGTTTACCACACATCATAGATTCATTCTCATCCCATTGCAAAACATGTCCACCAGTTAGTATAATTTATATTATTATTTATGGGTTACCGCTTCCTTTACTTCCTATGACGTACAAGGGATTTACGGGCACACTCTGGTTTGTGCTCTCATGAAAAGCTTCGGAAAGTGAACATCTAGAACTCTCTTCCTTGCTGCCGAAACAACATGTCATCTGGTAACCCACAAAAGCACTTTTGGTCACCGCAGGCAATGAATGACAAATTAACTTGGTAGAACAAGACTCATTCACAAGATTGTTGCAAGGTTTTTAGAGTGGAAACTGTATTTGAATGCGCTAATACTGTAAAAAGGAAAATATCTGAAATATCTGCAAATTTTGAAAAGCAAAATGAAACATTTTATTAGCATTAACTCTTGAAACAAAACGCTTATTCTAAAACTAATGAAGCGTCACAAAAACTCCCATTATAAATCAGTGATAATGTTCAATGAACCCCAGTACATTATATATGCACTGTTATATGAATTCCCTACAGCAGTTTTCCATCACTGAGTCAGTTCTCTCAACAAAACTCTTGCATTTAAACTTGAAAAGTAATATGTGTGCTTAATTGGGATGTGCGATTAATCGAAATGGAATTGCAATTTGAAACGTTGCGATTAGTCACAAAACGGTATCGGTTGTCATGAACTATGCCTCATAACATGAGGAGAAACAATTGAATCACAACATCCAGTTGGAAACCTTGTCAAAATTGTGTGATCTGACCGAGGTTTTATAACTAGACAATTGAATGAGCACACTTTCATTCTGCCCAATCAGAATTGCGCAGGTGAACTACGCCCACAATTTAAAAAAAGAAAACAAAACAAACAGGAAAGAGCTGACAAGTGGGGTTATGGCGTCTGCTGCTTCAGAAGCATTAATAGATAAATTAATAAAGAAAAACAGCGTTTGGGATATGGGAATATTTTGGTTTCAAAGTCACAGACGCCAAACAAAAACAGGTCATTTTTAAGAGCTGTTACAGAATTGTTGCCACAGCTTAAAGATTGAGCTAAAGCATGAATTAAATTAAAATCAGCTTAAAAGCTTGAATTAATTTGTAAATTAAAAAAAAAAAAATGAAAAAACGCAATAATATCGGTAGAAAAAAAATAAAATAAAAAAAAAAATAGAAAATGTAGGACCATAGGTATAGGGCCATAGTTTCCCTGTACTCAATTGGCCAGCAAGCTTGCCTGACCTAAAACTCAGATAATCTGAGGTATTCTGAAGAGGAAGACGCAAGAAACCAGACCCAACACCGCAGAAGAGCTGAAGGCTGCCCTCAGAGCAACTTGGGCTTCTTAACACCTCAGAAGTGCCACAGAATGATCACCTCATACCACATCACATTGCTTAAATCAAGGATCCTCAATCGGTGGGCCGCAAGATAACTTTAAATAAACTTAGTGTTTCTGCATGACCATCAGATACGCTCTGGTGGAGCTGTTCATGGTTTCTGTCAACAATCTCCCAATAATATCCAGCTGCAAACCCAAACCCCCTTCAGATCCTTGTGTTTCAACAGATTTACAGTATTTTTTACACTTTTTTAAAGAATATGAATAGTAGATAATCAGTCAGTCCAGTTCAATGTGACTGCTGGACTTCTGTCATCTGTAGCCCGCTCATGTGTTATTTAAGAGTGTACTCACATTAGGCTATCCGTACCGTGCCTGGGTGCATTTGACACTTATTTCCTGATTTGTTTGACAATTGTGACTGTTCTGGGCGCGTGAAACTGAAGACATGACGTCCGTTTTAAGGCACCATTTCATATGAATTCATTAATCATTCTAACTTTTCAACGAACGCGAACTGTCATGATTTATTAAAGATGCAAACGTCTGGCTGCACGTCAGCTGAACCTTAAACAAACTTCCTAATACCAGCAGCACGATGACTTTCATGAAAATTTGAGTGTCAAAAGTGGTGGGTCTGTTCTGCAAAATATTTGACTGTGTCATCGCATCCTAAATGACTAAAAATAATACAAAACGATATAACTAGGGCAATAACCACTGTCCAGAGCGAGGGTGCTTCTCTTCCTGTTAAAACTGAGCAGTTGCATCATCGGTGACATGAGTATGCTCCAGCTCGGAAGGTAAAATGCATTGTGAGTACAGGTCGTCAGGGGAGAGGGGAAGGGGGACAACCGCACCTGGCACATTCAAGGCACCCGTGCCTAATGAGTACACCCTAAGAATAAGTACTCTGTAATGGTAAAGAATGACTAAAGTAAAGAAATCAGCAGCTACAAATCTGTGTGTGTTTTGAAATAATATTAAAAATATATATTTTGTTATTTAAAAATGCAGTATAAAAATACAAGATTAATAGCATAGGTAAAACATATGTTTGGTTTTTTTGGTTGTTTTTTTAACACTTGTAATAAAAATTACAAGCAGATGGGCCTTCAAATATTGATCGGAAAAGGAGGTGGGTCCCAAAGTGAAAGAGGTTGCAATCCCCTAGCTTAAATCAAAGTCAAAGTGATGTCACCAAAGAGCACACCATTAACTTCCATTTATACTCCTGCAAACACTGGAGATTGGAAACACAAGCATGTGAGAGGAAGTGCACAGTGAATTTAGCTTCGTTTTGTGAGATCTGACCTTCAAAAGCTTGATCAAAAAGACAAAAGTAAACAGCACACTGACTTTCTATGATAGAATACAATCAAATCATTCAAATGTGACATGCTCAATGTCTACTGAGACCACACTTCAAAAAATGTAAATGTATGAATAAATGTACCTTTGCAGTAAAGTAAACTGAATGGCAGTCAACCCACCCATGATTCAAACCAGGACCCACAGTTCATGACAAGCGACCCACATCATTTGCTCATCTTTAACTTGTGGAGAAGAGTGGCGAGAGAAAAAAAAAAGTGTTTTTTTTCTTTTAAAAGGACGCAATGTATGGATCATTTCACGTATCTATACAAAAAAATGAGAAAAAGTACAGGATGTGCTGATGTTAAAGAGAGAGTTATCAAGGCCAAAAAGCTGTGAAAAAAACCCTCAATTCATTACTTGTGCTGGCTGAAGTACATACACAAAGTGCCTCCTCTTTCAGACTGAGTGCAATCCTGAATTCAGTTCTGTTTCCTAGCACTCGAATGGTCACATATGCAAAATTATTCTATAATTTTTGTTTTCAAGCAAACAGTAGATTGTAGATTAAGCGAGAAAAAAAATAAATAAAAAAAGTTGATTACAAACTGAAATGTAATATAATAAGATTTGTGCATTAGATCATCAGTGTCTGTATCATTAATAATTAATCAATCAATAAAACAACAAAAGACAAAAACATTTAGTCATTTTATTTTCAAATTCGGCTGTAAGTTTTCTGCTTTTGCCGTTTTATAGATTTACTATTTTATTATTAATTATACTGTATCCATTCTAAATTTTATTTGAAGTATAACAAAAGCAATAAATTGTGGTTGTTAACCCTTTCACACAAATGATCACACCAGTTTGATCAGGCTTGGGTGGTCCATGAAGCACATGATCACACCGGTGTGAACCGAACATTCACTGCACGTCACTAACCAAAATTCAGATCTGAGGGCGTGCACTGAGGCACAGAAAGAAGTGCCCAGCACTTGTCATAAATCAAAATTTATACATGCTTTCAAACAAAAAAACATTTGTTTTAGGTTTCAGACATTCAAATACACATAAGTACAAGCTGAACATACAATTTAAGGTGTGTAAAACACACGTGGATGTCTATGGAGACCAATAATTAATTTTGATATAACTAGACAATGTGCTTTGTTCACATAAGATACACGGTTTATGTTACTAGAATATTTTTATATTCCTCTCACAGAAACTGTTGCTTACCTTTATGTATTTCAGAAAAAAATCTAAACAAACATGACGTAAATCCAGCAGCTTGGATCTCTCCTGCGGTTGTTGCTAGAAGGGATACAGCTGTGATTGATAGTTAACGAGTATTTATATTATTTATTAAACTACGTATCAATTTATTTGCACCAATACCTTAACCCTAAACACAACCCCATTCACACAGGGCATCACCGTCAACCATTCACTTTGAATGGGTGACGTCAATCATTGCCGAACTAAATTGTAGGTCCTTTGGTGCTGCTTCAGCTGATTTGCTTGCTGCAGAAGTTGGGACTTTCTCAACTTTTCAAGCACGCAAATACACCAGCTCAGGCAGTAGCCGATTGCGGACTAATTTCATTGGCTGATGCTGCTATGACGATCACGTCAGCCCCAAATCAAGACACGCCCACTGTCAAGCGTGGACGCCCAAGCCCCGGGTGAATCGGGCATCACGGTTATGTAAAAATATTATTTGTTGCACAGAGTCTCAAAAATTAAGCTATATTGATGAGAGTATCCTCAGCTGTATCCCATCTAGACTTCACCATGCTGCAGGAGAGGGTGAAGTCTAGATGGGATACAGCTGAAAATACTCGCGTCAATATAGCATAATTTTTGTGACACTGTAATATTTAATCAAATAATATTTTTACATAACCCTGAGGGTTGGGTTTAGTGTTGAGGTAGTGGTAGATGCTAATAAATTAATGCGTAATTTAATAAATAATATAACTACTTCATGCTAATTTCAGATCCCAGCTGTATCCCTTCAAGCAACAACAGAGGTAGCAAATTATATGATCATTTATTAAGCCGTTTAAAAGACAAAATATATGTTCCATCACATATATCAGAATATCAGAAATTTACAATATATCAAGAACATTTGTCAATATTTACAGAAAAATATATACATGGATCATTGGGGCAGGTGGGTCACGTGATAAACTTGACGCGTTACCATGGGAACTTTAGAACGCAATGGATTCCACGTCAATAGTCCACAGAACCTAAGTTCTAACGGTCACAAAAATCTCATGCAGGAGGGTCAACAGGAGTATTTAAAACTCACGCGTGAAAGGTTTAGTTTTTTAGATTAGATTAGATTCAATTTATTGTCATCACACATGTACAAGTACAAGGCAACGAAATGTAGTTTTATAATGATTTGTAGAAGTACTATTACTTGTTTGGTAATTTTAAGCAGTCAAAACTTTTCTTGGATTATGTGTCAACACTATATAGCAAAGCAATACATAGAAGCTAATTTTTATTCAATAAATAAATGGGTAAAGAATTAAAAAATAATAATAATAAAATAAAAATAAATAAATAAAAAAGTCACTTAGGCATGACCCTGCAAGAAAAAAAAACATGCCTGGATGAACCATTCACAATCAGATCAATATCACACATTGATCACATATTTTGTGGCAACTTTAACCAAGATTGGTTGATTAAATGGTTCAAATATCTAACATAGCGAACTACAAAGGGAACAATGTCAATGTGAGAAACAGCTAATGAGGAAGTAATCATACTTTTACAACCAGTTTTAATGAATAGCATGCTTTAATGGGTATACAAGTGTCGCTGTCTTCAAATTGTACAATTCTACCACCAGGTGTCCTTACATGTAAAAGAGTGCATATGTCAGTTAGAAGTTTCACTTCTATAAGTCAAACATCCTGTCCCTACTTCCTTCGGTTGCAAGTCGAGACATCAGATCTCTCTACACTGACCCCTTTTAACTCCCACTTCCCATAAGTGCAATATAAAAAGTAACCAACAGTTGACACTGCTGATGTAATTTCCCTGTGTTATCAGATGACATTTCTGTGTAAATCACCATCACTAAGCCGATGATAATGATGCTTTCAGCAGTCATGTTTCTCTGTTCGGCTAAGCCATTCGTTCTCCCTTTGGGGTTTTCCACCTGTCTCTCACTGGATGAGAGATGGGAAACTCCTTTAGTGGATGTTGTCAATTACCTTCCATCAAAATAGACAGAAAGCAGCACAGGGGACTGCTCAAGTCAAAGCCTAATAAGCTGATTGCATATTTATTAAGCAGAATTGATAGTAGCCACTAGCCAGAGTAAAAGTGTTTTCTACTTATTTTTATTTATTTTTTGCTTTCTTTGCTTGGTCAAGCTGGTCTGGTGACTGCAGGACATGCTGAAATGTTGTGGGTGGAGATGTGAGATCATTCTGATCTAAACAGAAAAACTACAAAACAAAATGTTGCGTCTGGTAGGTGACTAGAAGAAAAAGTAGAATACACAATCAGGCTGCATGCAGGTAACGGTTTCCCTATACCCCAAAACAAGTTCAAACTGTTTTAAAAAATGATAAGGACATTTGGGAATGCTATAAAAACTATATGAATTTACTGTAACTACTATATGAATTTACTGTAACTACTATATGCATTTACAAATACAGTTAAAGTCAGAATTATTAGCCCCCGTTTATTTTTTTTACTATTTTTTTCCCCAATTTCTGTTTAACGGAGAGCAGATTTTTTCAACACATTTCTAAACATCATAGTTTTAATAACTCATTTCTAATAACTGATTTATTTTATCTTTGCCATGATGACAGTAAATAATATTTGATTAGATACTTTTCAAGAAACTTCTATACAGCTTAAAGTGACATTTAAAGGCTTAACTAGCTTAATTAGGTTAACTAGGCAGGTTAGGGTAATTAGGCAAGTTATTGTATAAAGATGGTTTGTTCTGTAGACTATCGAAAAAGAAATTAGCTTAAAGGGGCTTGTAATTTTGACTTTAAAATGGATTTTAAAAAATGAAAAACTGCTTTTATTCTAGCCGAAATAAAACAAATAAGGCTTTCACCAAAAGAAACAATATTATCAGACATACTGTGAAAATTTCCTTGCTCTGTTAAACATCAATTGGGAAATATTTAATAAAGAAAAAAAAATTTAGAGGGGGGCTAATAATTCTGACTTCAACTGTACATAAGCAGCGCGTTCGTAAATAAATTTTAAAAAGCATCAAGCCATACACCAAGTAAAATTAGTTAGTAGATTTAGGAATTAAGCTGTTTTCAAAAAGTTACCTACAGGTGTGGCTTTAGAGTTGGTTTACAAAATAAAAAAAAACAGTCATGATTTCAGAAAGAGGGGAAGTTCACTCATTTGCCAAAGGGATAAGCTTAAACATGCTTCCTTTTTTGTAACAATGTCACATAATTTCATGCACACACCAAATGCAAAAATACCAGGTGTCTCTGTACTTTAAACAAAATCAATGTCATAGGAACACTCAAACACAGTTTAAGCCATAATATGTAAAAGCCCTGCCATGAAGGATGGATAAAACATGTTTATTATACCTCATTCCTAATGGATCATATTTCTTATCAGATATTAAATATAACAAAAATAGGGCTGGAGATGAAATATAATGCAAACATTTTCAATTAACAACATGCATATAAAATCCTTTCTGAAGAACTTGTGAACTTACCTGAGCCACATACCCACAATCTCAGAGAACAATTTAACTTATTAAAATCAATGCATATGGCAACTATAAAATGACAGAAGCCTAAATTAAATCTGCTGCAGTTTATCATTAATATTACTACAACAAGACTCCAGCAGTTAATATTTAAGTTAATTATGCTGATGATGTAGGTTAATAATTTTGTTTTCAGTTAGTCATTTTTGTAAAAAAAAAAAAATCATGTGTGCTTGTCCCATATTTTAACTTGTAAATTCATTTAAAATTAAGCATCATTCCACTTTTCAACTTAACATTCCAGTGCACACAAATGCATACACACTTTGGTGAATGTATGTTTTGTTTTTGGTGGGGGGTGGGTGTCACGTTGTGACAAGACAGAAAATTTCAGATAGAAACATTAACCATGAGCAAGAAACTGCAATTTGGGCCAATTTTAACTCTTCATCCGTTTCCTCTTACAGATGCACACCTGGACAAGTTTTGTGTACATTTGAGATGGTACTGTTGTATATTAGTAATCACATTTAATGAATGAAATCAAATAATCAAACCATTGCTTCTTTTTGCACTCTTACCAGCCTTTTATTTAAAACCATTTTCTTTTGGTTGAGGGTGCTGGCATTTTGAGTGGCATTTACACATCCTGTCAGGTCAAGTGACAATTTGTCACTTAGACATTTCACATTAGGGCTGGACGATAAGGCTTTTTTTTTTTATCCCAATTTTTCACTAATAAAATTTATTTAGGATTTACATCCATTTTTCCCCCAACCAAAAAAAAACTGTAGAGTTGAAGGTTATTAAACTTCATAATTAGGTCAAGACAATCATAATTATATGATATAAAAAAAATGCAAAAATAAAATTATAAATAAATAAAAATTCACTCCAGAACCTTGCTAAATAACCTTTAAAGATCAAATTTAACACTTTCACATATGCATAAAAGTCTTTTAATATTAAAAAAAAAAATCCAATAATAATAATAATAATAAAAAAATGAAACCATTTTATAAAATTACAATGAAAAACTCAGTGATCGTTAAAAAGGGGTCGTTTTCAAGATTGTTTATTTCCTACTTATTTTGTACTGTTTATTTAAACAAACATTTATTCAGGGGTTTCTTCATTCTTATTTTGCGCTATATCAGTTCATTACTCATATAAAGCTAGAGGGTTCAATCTGATAGCTTTCATTTGCATCTGGTAGACTGGTGCACAGGAAACTTTGGGATCTCAGAGAGGAATGTCGCATTTGTTCGAGTGAAAAATCGATTTTATTCAAACAAATCGCCGTTCAGTTAATCGACTTATCACTCAGGCCTATTATTAAGGTTAATAATTAATCAATCAATTGATTGTTAAATTAAATGATGATCAATTATAGGAATTTATGGAAATTCACATCCCTTACTTTAATCTTAATACACAGAAACCAAAAGTTCAAAATTACACCAAAATACTTTCTAGGATTTAAGTCTTACCTTCATTGGTAATTGAATAGGACATGATAAATATAATGTGGTATACAAATATGTAGCCACACACAAAAATGTACATGAATTAAAAATACTTCCAAACCACATACTCATGTGTTTGTGTAATAAAAAAGTAAATATTTGTACTTTGAATAACATGAAAATTAATCTTCCCATATTTCAAATCTTAATCATTTTAATTCAACCTTCATAATAGCCTTTTTTTAAGTTTTTTTAAGTAAGTCTTTTACATTTTTTTTCTTTCAAGTAACGCATTTTATTTAGAATTTATTCCCCATTTTTCCAACAGCACTATAGTAAAATACTCTCCCTGGTCTCATCTTCAACTAACACTCTTAAGCAAACCTGGAGTATGATCTGGGATTTGACATTTCTGAGGACCACTGGAGGGATATTCTTGATTCATTCTATCTGCGCTAGACATGATTTAATAAAATGTAAAGTGGTACAAAGAGCTCATTTTACTAATGCTGTAGTGGCTAAAATATTCCCGAACATAAATTAAGCTTGTAATGGCAAACAATCCCCAGTGGATCATCTTCATATGTTCTAGACTTGCCTGAAGCAAACAGACTTCTTGTCGGACATTTTTAAAACACTCTCGAAGGCCCTTAACACCACCAATAACACATCGACAGCCCTGTTTGGCCTTTCCCCAACTTCTGCTGTATTATATACTGCCCAAAGTGACATTGCATTTAACACTCTGTTAGCTAGGCCTGCTGTTTTTTTTTAAATGGAAACAGGTTTCTCCCCATTAAATGAGGACTGGACTACGGATAGACTGATCCTGATACTTGGATCGGATATCGATTCGATACCGCATATTTTTGCTGGATCGGGTATCGGCCAGCTGGTACTGAACCAAATCATATCTTGCGCTTGCGCTATATTCGGTTTAATTTAAAAGACAACAAAAGCCACGAAGGTAGCCTATTATAAAGCACTAGAAAGTTGTCATGTAGGCTACACCCTAAATGGTATAGGTATATCCTAAATGTTCAGAAGCCATTGTACAGTTTAATGTGAAGCACAGATGAATATTCAAGTGGTTAAATACATGTTGAGTTCAGCGATTCCTGCCGCTGCGCCTGTCAATCATTCTTCGTTCATTCACAATTCAAACTGCGTGTCGTGTTCATGATAACACGAAAAACTTTCTCCAAGACTATTTGTTCCTGTTAGTTTAAGTAATCAGTTGAGAAATGCATTTAGTTTTGCATTAAATTGGTTCATTTTGACCTGCAACATGGAGATCATTGCTGTTTCTAAATCATGCGCTGTGTCTGTTAGATCAGCAGATCGCATTCACAACACTGGAGTAGAGAGGGTTAGGCTATTACCTGCTCTTCACACACAAAGTAGGCCTACCTGAAACTTTAAATGAGAAGAGGCTCAATAATACATTGGACAGATCCTCAGTGCACTGATTTCTCCCCTTTGTGCTGCTGGTTTTAGAAGTGTCCGTATACAGGAGGGCTGCACGCTGTGTCTCAGTGATGCAAGCGCTTCATTCAGACACCGGCTGCGCAGACGTGACATGCGCCACTCCGTAAGTTTATTCTTATAATAAGTTTGTCCTCTTATTCTTCCGACTGAGTTTATTCTTCCGAGGGGAATACTTTAAGTGATGCGAAAAGTTTGTAAATCCTGGCTCACTGTGGTTTAAGTAGTTGATTAAATTATTAAAAGTGAAACTGACGGATGCATATGAATTGTAATTAACAGAAATTTATTCAGCCTAATATAGGCTACTCTGAAACTGTGAATATTTCTCTGTCATTTTATATGTATTAACATTTTATTTAGCAGACCTGTTTGTCAGTTTGTGTGCTGAAGCAAAAGCGGACCTTGTTTTGAACTTCACCTCAAATAATCTTGTTTGTTTTGTAGGAAACTGACCAATAAAAACAGATTAAAATAACCAACAAATTATACCAAACAAAATTAGTTTCAAAAAGAATTTTTCAGACAAAAAAAGAATAATTTCAGACATGATTTTAGTTTCTCTGTCTCACTCGCGGAAAGTTTAGGCGAGGGAATGTTGATTAAGTAAAGCTCGCCTCAGACGGTTTAGTTTAGTCTGCGTCAAACCTGCAGGAAAATATCAAGCTTTGCTAAAAGGCTGGTTATTTTACCATCGATTAGGGTCAATAGTTGTAGCCTATTACAGATTTCAAAGAATAATCTTAATATTAAAAAGGAAACATAAGCTGGACCACAACAGATCATATCAATGTCATAATGAATGCTCAAATAATGTAGTATATAGCAATCATCATGTTTAGTTAGATTGTGCCGTCTGTCGTATACAGTAGGCCTATAGGTCTGTTATTTTTTACTGAAGAAGATATATTATTGGAGTTTCAGCAGAACTATATAAACTGTATTACGTTAATAATAATTAAAAAAGAAAACAGCACAGTATCGGACCAGATCTGTATCGATTGATACTCAGAATTTTGGTATTGAGATCGGATCCCTAGATTGGACACAGTATGTGTTCACCATGAAAAAACTAGACATTCATCTAAAAAAAAAAAAAAAAAAAAAATTCAATGAGGAAATGTATAACCTGGAGCCCTATATTGGCTACTACTGACAACTGTGTGGTAGATTTTACAGGAGTTATCTCTTTTCAGCCGTTTTTTCCATGTGTTTTTCTGGTCTTAGTGGATGGTGTGGAAATAGGGGTTTCTTATATTTTATTTATATTACACTTATTCTTTTTCTGTTACCATCATAATCTTGCAACTTGAGATACCTTTTGTAACATCAACCAAAATTCAATAAAAAAAAAAAAAAAAAGTGCACTAACTAGATTGTTCTGCCCTCACCCCGGTGTCTCTCTTCCCAAAGTTAGACAGACAGATAAACTCTTTCCAACACGTGAGATTGTGGAAGAATGCTGCTTTATTCCATGCCACATTGAGTATGTTGAAACAGAGTGAAACTATGTAAAAAGATGTCCATAAAATGAGCTATAGTTATCTATGTACATAACAATAATATCTGAGATAGAATATAAATACAAACAGATAATAAACTTACAGACAATGCTTCTACAGATGATCACAGGATGGGTGGATTTTAAGTGACTTCTTGTAAGGTGTTCTTTTTTAAATGAGGCAATTAACTGATTCAAACTGTCAGAATGTTTCTATGGCAACAACAATTTAAAAGCAGCTAAATCACTAGGCATTAATTTATGGATTCTAAATACTAATATTTAGTAGATGATCCAGCACACTACCCGCCTGACATCTAAAAGATGTCATTACTATTGTCCACTTAGTTGAATATCTGACGGCAACAGAAGGATTGTGTCAGAGATGGGCCGTAGGTAGACCTTTGATATTCCATCTTTTATTCTCTTCACCTCAACCTTCCTGACTCTTCCATCGTTTCCAGGGAAGCTATTAAGGACAATGCCCATGGGCCAATCACTTCTCTTGGCTTGATTGTCCTTGAGTAGAACTATGTCTCCTTGCGGAAGGTTACGTTCTTCTTTTTGCCACTTTCTATGTTTTTGTAGTGTGGTTATTACTGCTGAGATCAACTCATAAAATGCACAAAGTTGAAGGGCTGCACCTAGAACTTCCTACCTTTAGTATCGTTCTCATTCTGTTTTATCTAATAAAACAACAAGAATGATTCTTTCCTACTCCCTGTAACATACGAGGAAGACTGCCTGTTTACAATCGCAAATCATGAACAAGCAGAAAGCTTCTTTAAAAGGTGACACAGAAGGAAAGATGATTATACCTAGCTGATTGTCAAGATGACTTCAAACCATTATTCTCAAACACCAGTTTCCTCATTCTTATGTAAATCCTCAGAGTATAAAATCCCAGTGAAAAACAATGTTTTAATATTAGTTACGTCTCTCCGTCTGCCTGTTGTGCTGAGTATAATTATAACTCAGTCTATATTTCATCCACAACTCCTAATTGTTATGGACAGATCCTAACACAAACTTCTTCTTCCAATTTAGTTGAAACTAGAAGGGCTGGACGACATGGCCAGCAATTTATTTATGCATTTATTTATAAATATACATTTTAAATTTTCCCCCACTCCTTAAGATTCCACAGTGTTGAAGGTTAACTTATATCATTAGCTTAAGCCTATGCTATTTACAGGATATTAAAACACTAAAGAAAAAAAGGGTGGGGGGGGGACTTTTTCATGAATTTATTTGCCTTTTAATTTGTAGCTATATCCATTTGTATAAATTACTTACACTAGATTAATGGGTTAAACTTTATTTACTTTATTTGCATTGGGCTGCACATCTGGTAGACTGGTGAACTGAGCGAGCTGTCACAGTGTGGCAATTTTTGCTTGCTGCCATGTTGTTTGCATGTTTCTTTGACAAATGCATGAGGAAGTATGGAAGCGCACAAGAGAGTGTCTCGTGTAAAAAAAAAAAAAAAAAAAAAATTCTCATTCAAATAAATCGACCTGCAGTACACATTCGAGTTAATAAAATATATTTGACTAATAGCTACTCGGCATTCAGAATACTCTATTATTATGTTTGGAGATTAAATTCTATCCAGTACTTGTGGTTTGCAGATCATCTTAGGGAAACAAATTTTAGACGCAGATTTCATGAGGGTGACTAATATGACTTCTTTAAGAGAGTGTAAAAGACAAACCACTGAGTTATGCACAACTACAAATCCTATTTGTATTAAATAAATAAATAAATGAAAAAAACTTTGGGGGTGGGAGAATTATGGGCACGGGCAAGCTATAAAAGACTTCACTGGCCTAAAACTGTCGAAAGCTGACCTGATTGTGGTCATAGCACCGGAAACAACTAGAAGCTAGATAGAATAAATAGTAAACCACTGAATGCTGAACATTACAACTGTGACAGTGTGGGTAATGAAACTGAAAGTACCAAAAAAAAAATCTATCAACTAAGCTGGCAAAGTATTTTGGCAGTGCAATGTACGATAACTTAAACGTCCTTTCATTTTGATATTTCAAATAAACAATCCGGCCGTCATCAGTTTTATAGGTAATATTCAGAGCATGTTGATGTAATAGAGAAACTTTGCCATGGACCATTGGTTTCAAGGCGCCCTCTGAAAACAGCCGATTCTCAAGTGTGGTGTAATATTACTCTGCCTGGTGTAGCCATGGTATAGCAGCAGGGTTTCTGGACCATTACGCCAGAATTAGAGTTTAGTTCCAACTAAAATTGGCCTAGAAAAAAGTATGTTTTCATTTTCAGTCAGTTTTATTACACCATGTAACTAATGAAGAAAAAACTCGATCTTTAAACAGGACAACAAAATTAACAAAATGCTAATGGTCAAATACGATTCAGTTTACTAAAGTGACCCTACCAGAAGAAACTAGCTGAATTGTTTAAGTCAACTGTTTAACTATTGAGACTTGCAAAATGAATGTTTCTTTAAAGTGATAGTTAACACAAAATTTAAAAGTGATTGGCTATGACTGTAATCAGCTCACCACACTTTACCGCTGTTTTACCGATGACCTTTACGACTAGGCATAGGACGATAACCATTTTCAAGGTAAACCGCCAAAATTTTCTGTAATACTGTTCCTAAGGTATATGTACTATTTTTAATTTATATTTTTATTTTATTTTTTATGGCAACTGTATATCCAGCAGAAAAGAGATCCAAAAACGCCGTTTTAAATTGCAAAGTAATCTGTGTTTTTGAAACAAATGAAGACAGCAGATGACATTTATTTATTTTAATTATTTAGCTTGCCATGTTTACTGCTCCAAAATGTTATAAATCTTGAAAAAATAAAAAATATTTTTTTCAAAGGAGAAAAGTTGTTGTTTATTACCCAGACATTTAAAAAGAGCATATTTTAGAGCAGTGAGCACATACCGTCAGAATCTACTGGCCCATGCCTATTTACGACCAATCACAGTCATTTCTGTTGAGAATGTGAACATAATGTTTAAGAACATGTTCAACAGCGCTTGTATGTTAGAGGAAAATGGACATTTTTTAACATTTCAATACTGAACAGTAACAAAATGCAGCATTGTGACAACACTTTTCCATAGAAAGGAAAAAAAATAGTTACAGGTTTTTAACCTTTCTTCAAAACATCCTATGTTGTGTTCAACAGAAAAAAAAGAGATTCAAAAGTTTTAAAACGAGTAAAGTGAGTAAATGATGAGAGTTTAAATTTTTGCATATATTTTTTGCTATCACTTTAAAAAGAGTTGCACTGCATACTATTAAATTAATTCTACTCCATAAAGACAACATAAAAATTCCATACATCAATGATCTGATTAGAAATGCTTTGTAGACATCATAACACAACAATAAAATTAAGTTTTTGGTCACTGATTAAAACAGTCAACATCTCTTGTATGTACTGTAATGCTTATGATACTGATTTTTAAAAATTCACCGACTGACCAGAACCACAAAAAACGGAACTGGAACATTTTTGTTATAAATGTGAGATCAAAAACTGGATTTACATACAAACTCTACTGCAACAACTTTAAACTACAAAGTTTATGAAGAAAATGTTAACAGAGGTCAGAGAAGCTGACAATAGATGATGATCTTGACAGGATTTTACCAACACAGGCCTGTAGTTCTATACAAGCCACTTGCTGTAAGAGAATGAATTTGTATTTTTAACCAGCTTGCACATCATTGTAAGTTGGTGTCATTAAGTTAAAGTGCAGTATAGAGCTGTAAGATTCTGGCTAAAATGAGAATCACAATTTTCTCACAATTCTGTAGATGTAAAATAAAGGTTAATACGAGTAGGCTATTATTATTATTATTTCTTAAGGCCTATGGACCTGAATAGACTTCATGTTCTGTTTGTTAATGCACACTAAATTGATGCATCAGAACTATTCATAATTCTAAAGTTGAATTATTATGTTTGAGACATATGCTTGTCATTTGTCATTGACAACACTATTAGATCATTTAATTCACTGGTAAAATGAAACATTTGTCATTGTCAGATTCCCTCTTGCATTAAATTCAACATTATATAGGCTAGACTACTTGTACTGACACTTAAACAATTATTCTCACCCACAATGCTCTGTGTTCGCTACGAAAGAAAAAACATATCAAATGCTTGTCATAATCATAACTCTTAAAATGCGATGTAATCATTTAAATGTGCGCACACAGGTTTCTCTTTCACTGCTGAGAGTGGCTCATTGCTGCAGTCATTTTGAGAGAAAAAAAAACATACATGGAAATCACTTCCTATGTGGCTCCCAAACGATTGCTTTGTGCAACAAACTGAACGTTATTTACAACTATATAACCTGTTATTCACAGCCTAGGTTCAGTTCACTAAAGTAGACATCATTTGCAGGCAATCGCACATCCTCTCGGTAGTAAACAAACAGTGCGTCAGCTCACGCGTGATTTCACAGCCGTGACTACATTACATTACGACAGAAATTACTTTTTTTTTTTGGTGAACTATACCTTACAAATACAGTATTTGACACTTTTAATGCCATTTGGATGACAGTAACACCAGTTGATGTCCATGTTGCAGTAAAGCCTTTTCTCTTCTATCCTGACCTTCAAAAATATAATTAAATTAAAATCGTGTGCTCGTTTAATTAAAATCTTTTTTCGATTAATCGTGCAGCTCTAGTGCAGTAGTTGCTTCTTTTTAAAAATCACAAAGGATTCAGCGTGTGATAAAGCAAATAAACATAAAGCAAAAAATTTGCTCACACTCATTTCTGTTTTCTAGTTTCTAAAAAAAATAAATAAACAAAAAAAAATTTTGGAAACTGGTACAGAATCTGCCAATTTGGTAGTTTAAAAAATAATAAATCAGAATTGGTCATGCATGGAAAACCATGATCAGTGCATCATTTTGATTTTGAAATGAAACCTAAGAGAGAGAATTAGATGAGAGGTGCTTCCAACTTGTAAGAGACCAATATGCTCATACTTTTTGCTTAAAAGTAAATGAAAACAGGGAAAATGTGGCTATTACATAGACCTTTAAACAGCGGATTCCAATAAAGCAAAAAGCTTTAAAAATATTTCAGCACTGCCACAATTAGACTTTTATTATTTATTTTATTTAATACAATTAAGCAGTTCAATGTCTTTTTTTTCTTCCTGACCTCCACAGACTGAATGGATGAAATGAATTCGAGAACATTTAGTTACAGAATGTGAGACCCCAGAGAAACACCTACCAATAGAATCATAAACCTAAACCTATAATAGTACAAAGGTGTTTACCATCCATAGGGATTTTTTCCAGAAAATAATTGCAAGCTCTTATTACTAATGTGGACAGAGGCAAAAAGCCACAAACAAACACCTAAGAACAGACACCATGTGGCAATTAATCAGTATTCAGTAACTTAATCAGCAAAATATACTTAGAATTGTCTCCTACGTTTAATGTATGGATCGGAGTAAATATGGCTTAATCAAATAAAAAGGATTTAAGACCAAATCTGCAAAAAAAAAGTGGTGAAGTGGGGTGTTTCTCTTTGAAAAATCATAGAATTCCATGTCAGTCTGTTTGCATGGGATGTTTGTACATTGAATGTTGAATGCACAGAATTGATTATCAATAATCAATCAAAAGGGCATGTCCTATGATTTTCTTTTTAGATGTTTTTTATTATTTATTATGTGGTTTCTTTCTCCCCAACAGACCTTTGGAAAAAAAAATTTGCATTTATAGTTTGCAGACTTGGCAGCTCCTTCACAAGTTCAAACCTGCTCATTCATGAATTAAACATCACAGTAAAGTCCTGCATGAATCTTCAAAGATAATTATTTCTTGGCTTGAAAACAAGACTCTCCTTTGCTTCCTCGTGCATCCAGTTACACAAAGCAACAAGCAATCAACGCATAATTCCCAGGTAGTAAGAAATCAGGAAATGTATTCATTTCCAGGTATGACAAGATGTCAGAAAAAACAAGTCAATTTCCCCAAAATGTACTCTAGGAAATTCACCAGAAAAAGAATTATGCTTAGCTGTGGGATGGACCGCTCTTCAGGTCAAACTGATTTGACTAACAAGCAGGTTATTTAAGGCCCCATCTACATAGAGATACGTTTAGTAGGAGTGTAACTGTACATGTTTTTATCCAGTGCAAACACAGGGACCCTGAAGCATTTCAAAGTTGCATTGATCAGCTGGTTTGTCTTTGAGCTGACATACGAGCGATTCGCTGATGGATCGACTTATGCATCCCTTGTGTCCCTGTATCCGTGTTTGCACTTGGTGAACAGTGGTGAACTGATGACCTTCACGGACAATCCCAGTGATTTTAGTGTTTAAGAACGTGCTCAACAGTGCTCAGATGTCATTGGTAAATGGACTTTTTATTTTAAACTGAAATTCATTCTCATGACAACACTATAATGCAATTATAAAATTCTGTCTCATCTCGCAAGTCAATCTCTAGTTTGAAAAAGTCAGGAAAGTGAGTGAGTCCAGCTTTGTTTGGGTGGAAGTATCGAGTGACAAAAGAGGGAAGGGTTTGCATGAGAGGGGAGTTTCATTACGTGCACATGCTGATTTTCACACCGGCAACACAAACAGTGACGCATGGGAGATAGATAGTGATTCGGATAGCACAGACACAGACGATCAACCCCAACTGGAACCATTTCCAGATTTGAAAAGACCTCGGGTAAAAAAAAATTTTCCTTACAAACATATTTTTGTAGCATGTTAGCAGACCACTGTAATCCAACTGCTTGGATCCACACGCGAGCTGTGCTCTCATTGCGGGGAAATGGAAACAAAACTTTTGTTTCATCACATTTAAAAATGGAACACAGAAGACCCGTCTACAAAACAATTCTTCTACTAGTTTGAATTACAGTTGGCAACACAACGTGGTGTCTCTCTGAACACTGTAACAGGTAAAAAGAGTCTTTAAGCTATATCATGCATATTACTGAAGTTGCATCTCGTTCACCATAGAATGTGCTGATTGGTTCGAACCAATTTTTTCTCATGAATTAATGAACAGATATGCTGAAAACTCAATGACGTCACTCTGTACCGCCTGGTACAGACAGCCAATCTCGACACTGGAATTTACACAATGATCAACGCAAAAACAACAAATTTTCACTTGTTACTGAAATAGAAGTCCTAATAGAGGTTTTAGCAATGTGGGGCATATATACAACTGTCAACATCTCAAAAAATGTGTTTTGGTGTTTTGTGACCCTTTAATACACAAATCACTGAATTATAAAATTTAGTTTTTCATTATTGTGTTTATTTTGTACTTTTGCATCACAAGAAGCTCTTAAGTTCTCTAGCTGACTGTGACAAAACACTTGTGCCTGTTAAATATTCCTGTTGTACCGAAGCTGTATGATGACGCTTTAAAGATCTGGCTAAGTGTGGATGTAGCCCCATGACTAATTTTTTCTCCAGACACACAGATCGAACGCTGTTTTTCAATGGGTGAATATTTGTATCCCTATCAGAGATCATTAATGGACTCTCCACACAGCAGATTAGTCATTATCTCGCTTCACAGTCCCCCAGTCTTTTTCTGCCTCCCACAGACATGCAATGCACCTCTGAAGCTAAAAACAGCCAAGCCGTGTGTCAGTGATGAATGTGAAGCTAAGCCAGATCCGTCACCGGAGCGCAGAGAGATCCAGAACGATGAGAGTAAAGCAAGCCAGAGTGCTGACATCATCAGTGGAAGATCAGCAGGGCTTTCCTTCAACAGATAATCGCACCATGCAACCAAACTGAAGCAAAACAGCAAATACTAAATCTTACAGTATTACCCTTCATAAAAATCTGTCTAAATGATCAGAGCAACATTTTAAGGAAGCAGCAAAATAACTTACAAGTTCACTGTAGACCCCTATGATTCTAGGGACATCTCAACTACATAAATGTTACCTTGGTGAAAGAACACCTCTGCATTTCTGCTGTCGGTAGTAAGTGAGTGGGAAGATGCCAACCACAGAAGTGGATTATCTTGATCTGTGAAACATTTTTGCCCTTAGGCTTTTTGATTGCCTTTTAAATTCAACAATATCTGCCAGATCCATGTTCGCAGCATTATTAAAGTACAAAATAATTTCAATTCAACTACAGTAGAGGGAGTAGACAATTACTCCAACAACATTTACATGAGACTACTTTTAAGATGGAAGCTGCATTTTAATAATTTCATTTATTTATTACAAGTTTATTTCAACATGATATGAGGTTGGGGGAAGAAATTACTTAGATTTGTTGTACAACAAGTATCTAGATATGGTTCAACTATGGGACAAAATTTACAGAAAACAACCATGATTAGAAAATATGCACAAAGTGACAAAAGAAAATCTGTCAAAAAAAACTAGCATAAAACTACTCATTTTTGACTTAATGACTTATTTTCAATCCTATGCCAGTCAAGCTATGGATCTAAATAAATAAATAAATATAAATAAATAAATAAATAAATATATATATTTTTTTTTTTGACGTGTACATTGCGATATCAATGCAGAAATGATATATTGTGCAGCCCTAATGGACATATGTATACATGTATGTATATGTATGTATGTATGTATGTATGTATATGTATATATATATATATATATATATATATATATATATATATATATATATATATATATATATATATATATATATATTCACACAAATGTATGCATGTGTTTATTAGGGCTGCACAATATAAAATTTCTGCATCAATATCGCAATATACACATCAACAATATTTGCATCGTAGCATTTGCAAAGTCCAGTCGTAATTATAGTTTATCAGGAACAATAGTTTATAGTTTATCAGGAACAATAGTTTGTCGTTGCTAAGTATATCCATAATGTAGTGAAAGTTTGTCATTTGGATGTTTTCAGATCTGTGATTTATTATTAAGCTTTTCCAGAGAGCTCACAAGCAAAAGAAAATTGTAACACTTGTAACTTTAGATTACAAGGATTATTTATTTTTATTTATTAAATGAAGACTATCTAAATAAGTTGTGTGTCTAAATACTACACAATTTGACAGAAAACAAGAAAAATAGCCCTGCTGGTTTCATTTGCATCTTTGCTCTTTTGTTTTTATGCATATAATTTAATTATGTGTTATGCAGAATTATCCTAATTAGCCTAAAAATATGATTAAAAAAAACGGTATTCATCTGGTGAAACTGTTTTTAATCGCAAAATATACTGCAGAAAAACAAAATATTGTTCAATATCGTGCATTTGTGTGTGTGTATATACATATAGTGGCTTTTTCTCATTTAGGATCACGACTGTGCATACAGAGTTTACACACTGATGTATTGTATGGAACATAAAAAAGAAGAAATAAAAGCTTTTTTTAAATGATCAATTGCTCAGCTGGCATTTCTCATCTTTTAAATTTCTCTCTATGCATCTGGCAGATACATCAGGAGTAATTTCCTGTCTGTCATCCGTCAACGGATTTGTCTCAGTTCATGTATGTAGACATTTTGCCTTGAAAGGAGGCAGTGATGTTAACATTAAATTAATTTAAGTGTCCATCCAAGCACTACAGTCACATTGAATCAGCACTGAAATCATGGCTACTTAAAATGAAATCAAAATAATATCTTATGAGTCCAGGCAAATGTCAGTATAATGTCACTCTAAAAAGTGATAGGTAAATTACAAATACCATTACATTTCTAATAATACACAAAAATAAAAATCTAATTAACTACAAGCAAACGGTCACAACCATTCCACAATCACCTGACCAAAACAAGACTCACCTTCCTGTTTTGCGTAACTGCTAGTGGATTTGCGTCAGTCTAAAGAAAACACTCCTCCTAAAGGAGGTGAGACATGATCTTATGTCATCCTCTGCCCTGTCCTCAAAGCCATTCTGACCAATGCTGTCATTAATATCAAAGGCCTGGTGGAACAGAAACCTGCCACCTGGTTCTTAATAAAACAGATGGCTGTCCAATTTCCATTGTGCTCCTACTATGAATGATTAACTCACTCCCAAATCACTGTGTGTACCCTAGAAGAACACCTGCAGAAAGCTTACCTTATTACTTTTAAATCATTTAAAGAGATAACGCTGAAACACGCTACAAATGAAAATAAATAAAATACTGGCTGAATGAATGAATGTGAAGCCGGTGTTTTTAAAGAGCCAGAAAACGATGCTTACGTTTGTTTTTAGTTACTGTATATGAACACAGAACTAGTTTGACCTTAAATGTTTATTCATAAAGTACAAAAGTAGATTCGTGAACGTCTCATTCTTACCTTTAAAGCAAATTTCTCTCCACTCCTCTTGTAAAATATCTCCAGCACCCTGCCATTGATGCCAAGTCCCAGCACCTGATTAGTGATCTTGTAGTCGTCGGTAATGGCATTTTTCTTGATCTGAAGTGATCCTTTTCCCAGCATAAACTGAGGTGGGTTTTGCTGTTGTTGCTGCTGCTGCTGTTGGTTCGGAAACTTCGGCGGACTGTTGGCGTTAGTTAACATCTCCCACCTCTTTTCTTCTCGTACTTTAAACAACTAGCTACTTCTCCCGAACTTTAGTCTTTCTTTGGCAACACCCAAGGCCAAGATTTGCCTTAGTGAGCTCGGCTCCAGGCACATAAACCAGTTTAAAAGCGATAAAACTAAGACAAACGTCCTGACGCGCCGTTATTTCGGTTTCTTGGTGACTAGCTAAGCTAGCTAATATCCATGTCGAGGGTCAATCCACTGATTCGGGGTTCAGGCAGTTAAAAAGGCGACTTACATGAAGTCACTTCAAGGTTAAACGTCGTCGAAGTGACTCCGGCTATTCGAAAGAGCCGCCGGGCGAATTAAAAACACAAATGTTGAGTTGAATAGCCGAGAATAGCATGCGCTAAAACACCAGTCCTCTGAGAGACGCGCACTGCCCCTTCACGACTTTCGGCCAGCGTCTTGCTGCTCTGACGTCACGTCGGGGATCGGAATGCCTGCGCTCTTAAAGGAGCCGCGGCCTACTAAAAATGGACCAGTTTTAAGTGTGAAATGGGGGCTATATGCACAGCTTGTGTTTTTCAGTCAACGATAAACTTCCGGTAAAAGGTTAATACAACTATTTTAAACTTTATAAGGTTCCTTTTACAGCATCGTAACGTAATTAAAATACAATCAGTTAAATTAACTTAAGCATTAACTTTTAATTAATAATAATTGAAATGATTAATTTTTAATGAATTTATAGTTGTTCAAGCATAAAACAAGATGATAGATCGTGTAAAGTTTCAATTTAAAATGTAAAGTTAAGGGAATGTCTGACAAAAAGGTAGTTTAATAAAGACTTCTGTTTACTGTGGGCTTAATTGTGCATGATCACTTACCACCCATTTAACACATTTTTGCATGTATAATATTGCCATTTATGCACTTTAAGCTAAAATATGACTTTACATGTTCTTTTCCTTCTCTGAGCATGCAAACAGAACAGTAGATGTTTTGTTTCGCACTTAAAAAATTATAATAAATCAAAACAATTAATAAAGTAATAAAAACAACATTAAATCAAGCATATCTTATGGTGCAAAAGTAAATTCACATGATTTTACTTTAACAAGGAATGAATGCAGACTTCTGGAAAGGGGGAGACATATGACACAATAACTACTTTACCTCAATTATTGTTTTTTTTTTTTCATAATTGTCGTGGAGGCCAAAGTCGAAACAATTTTTTATTAATTGCACATCCATGGTTACTATTATAGTGAACTTGTAGCAAACTTGACTTCACATGACTGACATTTTTCTTTGAAATGTAGCTGCTTATGTTCATGTCTCACCTGAGTCTTGTGCAATAAGTCTGAGAGGAAATTTTCGACAAAGCGTTATTTTATTTTGGAGGCGATTAAATTATTGGTGGGGACATTTTAATAATCTGTGCTAATTCTACACCCTTGAAAATTTTAACGCAGTGCTTCTTGCCTGGTCTAAGACCCACTTTATATTGTATATTTATCAGACAGTGAAGATCACTTATTTTTAAAGAAATCAGACCTTAAACGTGGTGATTTGTAATGGAAGGACCGTTCACCGGAAGCAGTCGCGCTGGCTGACTGAAAATTAAAAGTCCGTGTGCATATACCCCACTGTAGGTATATACACAGCTATTATAAATAAATAAATAAATAAATAAGGCCATTTGAAAATTTGCAGTTTCCTGGATTTATAAGATATAGGTTTAACTAAAGGCTAATATTTATTTTATAATTTTCAGATGTGTAAAACCATTTTTATGTATTACCATGTTTATTTATTTATTTATTTTCAAAAAAAATTTAATGTGTCCTAAAAAATGAAGTTTTCATTTGTTGTGTTTATAAATTCTGGGATATTCCATTAAAAATTCATAGAAATCCAAAATATGGATTTCTAAACTTCTAAAGTTATATAAAATAATATAAAGATGTCTAAAAAATCACATCTTTGCTCTTTTATTTAAAAAGGCTCTAAATAACAATATTTTTATTTGAGACTTGGGACAAATGTCATCTGTATCTTACAAAAACATATACATTTTACTCAAACGTGTAAGTATAGTAATTTTGAGTTTTATTTTATTTAATTTTTTGCATAAAATATAAAAGGTGGCATGTTTTCTACATTCAAATTCCTTCAACATTTCCGTCGCCTTTTGGACTTGCAGGCTTTGCGAGTTTGTATTATTGCTTGATGGATTTTTATTTCTTATGTATCAACAGATGTCGCTGTTGTGTGAAAACCATTTTAGTGAGAGAAATACATCTAGCCACAAGATGGCGCAGTCTGCAAGCGTTTCAAAAGACGTTTTCTCAGACAGTCTTTTATGAAACAGCAAAATAGATATCAGCTTAAAATATTTAACTTAAAACAAAACTAAAATTTCGGATAATTCCATAATAACATTATAATTAATTATAATATTAGTCTACATTTTTCAAATAAATATATGCCTTACAGGTGAGTCAATTCAGTCATGATCCCGAAAGACGCAAGATGGCGCTTTAGAAAAATTCACCCTTTGAATACAACAGATTTTAAGATATTTCAACACCCTTGTTTTTGTATTATGAAATAGCCAAAAGCACAGAACAGATTTATATATTGTATTTTGCCGAAGGACCTGAATCGTTAACAAATAGCTTTAATAGTCAGCTGGTGTTGTTGAGAAATGACTCAAAATCCTCCTTATGCCATTTCTGGGACTGTGTTGTGCACGAGCTTATTCACAACCAAAGAAAAATCAACAAATAAGTCAATATATATATATATTTTATTAATAATAATAAAATAAGACATGCAAACAATCCAAAATTGTGAACATTTCTGTTTTAATATGACTTTGTGGCACTTTTTTAACTGCAGGCTAACTTGTATGTTGTTAAAGTGTGAATAAACATTTGTCTTAATTGCAAAGGATCAAAAGTCAAACAGTGAAGAATAGATTAGCTGATATAAACATGATCCACAAGGAATGTACTGGTGATTATCAAAGCACACACATTATATAACACATTGTGCTGGGTGGAGATGGGTGTTATGGTGGCAAATATTTAATCAAGCTTTACTGAAAATACAACTTCCATTTTCACATACTCACGCCTTAACACTTTAAGGGGCCCTGTGGCTGTTATCAGCATGTCAGCAATATTTCACACGTGCAGGGCCGTTCTCTGATAGCGGTGGTGACCTTAAAAGAGCACAACACTGAGCAGAGCTACAGCATTTCCAAGAATGGACGGAGAGACAGAAAAAACACCTGACTTAAAATAATAGTTCACCCAAAAAAGTCAAAATAAATTTACTGGCTATTTACTCACCCTTAAGTGGTTATAAACCTTTATGAGTTTGATTCTTCTATTGAACACTGAATAGGATATTTTGATGAAAGCTGGAAACCAGTAACAAATGACTTCCAAAGTAGGATACACAAATACTATAGAGGTCAATGGTTACAGGTTTCCAGCTTTCTTCAAAATATCTTCCTTTGTGTTATATCAGAGATTTCCAAAATAGGGCCTGCGGGCCGAAGTTGATCCAACCTTGATTTGGCCCACCGTCCCATCTGAAAAGAATGATGGGGAGGTGGTTGGGGTGAATGCCTTTGACAGAGACGTCATTTCAAATGGAACCTTTTGTTTCTTTGTTTAATCGATGAGCTACAAAAAACTGAAATGAAATGATTCAATTAAATGTTGTAAATGAATCAGACTTTTAAAATGTAAATACTGTCACTTGACAGATAGAGGAGAGTAGAAGTAATCTGCGAGTAAATCAAGGTGAGGGCAGCTTGACTAGTGTATTCAGCATTGAACTCCATTGTGTTATAAACGAGATTTGTTTATGTTTTTACAGTAATAAGTTTATTATAAAATGTTAAAAACGATACTTAATTCATATGATTTAAAGCAACATTTTCTGCTTTTTAAAAAATATTATCGAATAAATTAGCTAATTCCCCTTGGCAAATTTATTGTAATACAGTTTGCTATATATTCAGCCCACAGCCCTTAATCAAGTTAGGTTTTTGACCCTTTATAGAAAAAAAAAATGTGCACACCTGTGTTATATTATAAAGAAGCTCAATTGTACAAGTGAAGGGTGAGTAAATGATGACAGAATCTTTTTTTTTTTTGAGTGAACTATACCTTTAATAATTGTTCAAACTTAATTGCGTGTGGTGTCTGTGCATGTGTTTGTGTGCCTCTATTTTGTGTGGGTAACTGTAATAGTGTTAATGTTTGGCTGTTGGGACACTATTTTTATTTAGTTTTTTTGTTTTGTTTTCCTCATAGATAAAAAACAGCTTTTAAATAACACACAATTAAGTGTTTGGAAATGTAAAACTTCAGAATGTTTTAAATGAAAGTTGTGTTTGGGGATGGCACCGGGGTAAGTGGACATAATATACAGTTTAAAAATGTCTGTCTGTGCATTGGTACAACCCATTGGAACCTATTTTTTTCCCCTTCTACTTTGTCAATTGGTGAATTTTTTTTTTCCTCGCCACTGTCACCACTGGCTTGGTTGGATCGGGACTTGTGGAGCTGCACTTCGGTGGATTTGCTCTTCAGTGTTTGAACTTTCAGCAGTGAAACTTAAACCACACTGAACTAAACTTAACTAAACTTCAACTCTGAAATCTGGACTTTATTAGAACTATGTTAAGCTGCTTTGTCACAATCTACATTGTGGAAAGCACTATAAATAAACATGAATTGAATTGAATTGAATTGAATTGAATTGAATTGAATTGAATTGAATTGAATTGAATTGGAAGCATAATATTTTCAATATCTATCTATCTATCTATCTATCTATCTATCTATCTATCTATCTATCTATCTATCTATCTATCTATCTATCTATCTATCTATCTATCTATCTATCTATCTATCTATCTATCTATCTATCTATCTATCTATCTATCTATCTATCTATCTATCTATCCATATCTACCATCCTAATCTCCATCAATCCATCCTTCTCCAGGTCCAACTATTTATAAATCCATCCACCCATCAAATCATTAGCCAAGTACATCCATAGCCTACATGTACATCCATTCTGTCCGTCTGTCTGTCTATCTATCATGCATCCATACATCTATTAAGCTGCCGATTTCAATCCATATCTACCAAACTATGTCCATCAATTTATCCATCTCTCTACAGTTCTATCTATCTATCTATCTATCTATCTATCTATCTATCTATCTATCTATCTATCTATCTATCTATCTATCTATCTATCTATCTATCTATCTATCTATCTATCTATCTATCTATCTATCTATCTATCTATCTATCTATCTATCTATCTATCTATCTATCTATCTATCTATGTCTATCCATTCCTATAACTATCCATAACATTATCTGCCAAGCTATTTCTCCATCAATCCAACCCTCTACAGGTCCAACTATTTATCCATCCATCTACCAAACCATTTGCTAAGTGCATCCACATCCATAGCCTATAGCTATTCTTTCATTCATTCGGTCTGTCTGTCTGTCTATCTATTCATCATGCATCCATTCAGCTATTGAGCTGTTCATTACTCCACGTATCTGTCCATTCAGCCTGATTTCTATCCATATCTAGCAAACTTTGTCTATGAATCCATCCATCCCTCTACAGTTCTATCTATCTTTCTATCTATCTATCTATCTATCTATCTATCTATCTATCTATCTATCTATCTATCTATCTATCTATCTATCTATCTATCTATCTATCTATCTATCTATCTATCTATCTATCTATCTATCTATCTATCTATCTATCTATCTATCTATATCTGTCTGTCTGTCTATCCGTCCGTCCATCCGTCTGTGTCTATCGTTTGTTGTTGTTATAGAGTTAGATGCAAATGAAAATACTGTTTATTTACTGTTTATACACCACATATTGTTAGTTATTGTAATATGCATGTTATTGCATGTTAGTGCACAATTAAGGTTATGCATTTTGATTTATTATGCAGGTGTCCATTACTAATAGCTTTAAAGGTCAATGTTATTATTTCTCCTTGCAGACCAGCCTATTACTCCCATTCCCAAATGCCAAAAACACCATGTCCAAATCTACATTGAGCTTATTAAATTCTCTACACTATTCTATTTATTTGTTTACTAACTAACAAATGACAGCAATAATTCTCTTGTCTGCCCTTTTCACATGTTCAGGGAGTTCTGCAGTCTGCATAGAGCATATGAGCCAAGTCACATCTATGGAGTCTATTTATGGCAACGCGCTTCCAGTCGCTCTTGCTTCCCAAAAGCTAAAAACAACCAAGCCCCGTGGAGAACGTTATATTGAGAGAAGGATTTAATTTCACACGTAGTCTGTTGAAAGCAGACTTGGCTTGGTTGGGTGGACAGATGTGTGTGTGAACCCACTGCACTCAACCAATTCAACCAGTGTTTACCATATGTCATCCACCTCCTGTTAATGGCACAAAGCACAATATGACTTGTGCACACACAGATAAAACTGCCATGTTTTATTTTATGTGCAAAGAAACAAGAAATTGCCTTTGAAAGAGGTATATGATTACACAAGCTACACCAATAAGAGCCCAGTTAGCATGTCTTTCCCCTCCCGTCAGTCTAGAAATCAGTTCGACGTGTTCTAGTTTATCCAGAGACTGTGGAATTTAGGTGCTGTAGCTTAAGAGACAGTGCTATTCTAACATTAAGGTCAAACATATAATTAGATACACTCATAGGAATGCTAGAAATACCACCGTCATAAAACGTTACACCATTAGCCAGCAATAAAATGGATTAAAAAACGATGTAAAATGTACATGATCTACATAGAGCTTGTAACTAAAGTGAAATATTTCTATGTTGAATAACCAGCTCATTAAGAGTTCAAGAAGCGAGATTGTTATCATAGATTATTCTTTTTATTTAGGTATATTTATAGTGTATTTAAAGGAACCACAATCTTTATTAGTTAATTTTTTTTCTGTTGAACACACAGTGTTCAGCAACATATGAGTACACCCCTCACAAATCTATCTTTTAAATTCATATTTTTAACAGGAAGCTGTACAATAATATATTTGTGCATATACATTAGCTTTGTTATTACTGAAGCCAAATCTGGAGCTAATCTAACAAATTAACTTATGCAAATGGCTAAAAAAGTAGTACACCTAAATGTATATGTTATAGAAAAATATTAAATACAAATTTTAAAATGAGGAAAAATAAAGAGATGCAAAGAAATTGATGATTTAGTTGAAATTTTGTAGGTTGTAATTTATTTTGCTTTAATTTAATTGTATTATCTTTCAGTTTCTAAATATATTTGGTGACTAAAATATTATTTTAATAAATATGTCTGTTTAATAAATCTGTTTTGTTTAAATACACCAAAATACATTGCCTATATTCACTGAAAAATGGATAAAAATATTATACTATGGATTAAAAATACTATGGAAGGAACTACCAATATCTTATTTTGTGTTTAAAAGAAGAAGAAAAAACACAAAGAGAAGAAAAAAAGAACTACAAGATTAATTTTTGGGTTAAAAACAGTCTTCTGGAAGGTCATTTCGAAGTAATTTTGAGTTGAAAACAAATAATAATGTCACATTATGAGATGAGAATGTTGAAACGCTAAAATGTGAATTGTTGCCTTCTAATAGCAAGAACTAACAAATTTTGTGGTGAAATAAAATCCATATAAAATCAATTTTATTTTAGAACTCTAATGCAGAGAATGCATTTCTTTGTTTATTTCTTTATATGTAACAAAGTAAGCCATTAAAAAGATAGTTCAGCCTTAAAATTCATTCATTTTCTTTTCGGCCTAGTCCTCTACATACAGACAATTTTAGCTTACCCAATTCACCTATACCATATGTTTTTGGACTTGTGGGTGAAAGCGGAGCACACGGAGGAAACCCACACCAACACGGGGAAAACATGCAAACTCCACACAGAATTGCCAACTGACCCAGCCGAGGCTCGAACCAGCGACCTTCTTGCTGTGAGGCGATTGTGCTACACACTGCATTACCGTGAGGCCTCACCCCAAAATTAAAAAACAAAAAAAATTACAAATATCATCTTTTGGGTTCAATATAGGACATTTTTTTAAAAACAGGTTTTAAAAAAGTAAAGTAAAAGATGACCGAATTTTCATATGTGTGTGAACTATCTCTTTAAAAATTAGTTATTCTATTAAATGTAGCTCTATTATACTGCATTTATTAAAAATGCTAAATCATAGTTTATAAATCAATACAAACTTAAAAGTCCAAAACACACTCACACACTACTAAACAGACTAACAGGGAACCTGTACTGGTCTAGAAAATGGCTGGGTGCTGTTCTGGTTGGTCACATGATTGTGTGTGGAATTCCCCCTGTTCTGCTGAAAGCCACATAGTCTTAAGACAGACAGAATAAAAGCATTGTTGAGCTTGTGTTCATGTCTTTCCGTCATGCCTCAGGTCAAATCAAAAAATGATTGAAGAGTATGAGATAAAGGAAAAAGGGCAAAGGAGAGGACACCATGATAATAGTCTACATCAAAAAATATATATAATATAATAAAGTAATAGAAAATCTAATATAAAACAGCAGTTATTTTCTTCGGATAATCTTTTGAAATAATTTAAAATACAATTATAGAATCCTTTATTTAATTTAGTTAAATTAGTTTTTGTCTTAAACAGAAGTTAAGGGCAATTTCTGAGGCCCATTGACTAATAAAGTACAGTCGTAATAACTAAGAAAATGTCAAAAGTAAAATCGATAAAAATGTCAAGTGAAAAATTCTTCAGAACAATTAAGCTAAACTATACTGCTGTCTTGACTGAAGTCAAATGTGAAAATAAATGATGTGTCAAAAATTAAAAAATAAGAAAATAATAATAAAAATAATGCAAATTTGTATTATTGTTATTAGCTTTTAATAGTTTACTTTGTTACATACAAAGAAATAAACAAATAATGGCATTCTCTGCATTAGAGTTACAAAATAAAATATAAAATACAATGTGTTATTTTAGTTCCATACGGATTTTATTTCACCACAATGTTAGTTCTTGCTATTAGAATGCAACAACTCACATTTTAGCTTTCCTACATTCTCATCTCATATAATGTATTATTTATTTTCAACTCAAAATTTCTTTAAAATTACCTTCCAGAGGGCTGTTTTAGAACATTTAAAGGATAGGTAACCCAAAAACTAATCTTGTGGTTCTTTTTTTTCTCTCTTTCTTTGGGTTTTTAGTTCTTCTTTTGAACACAAAATTTGTATTATTATTATTGTTATAAATATTTTATTATTTTTTATTATTTACTTTAGCAATAGTGAGCCTTATAACCTTTCACATATTTATGTAGAGCTTAGGAATGCTGTAGCCAATAAGAGTCATTTCAAATAGTCACTTCAATTTTGGGGGGCCTCAAGAATAAATTCTTTTATCATAATCATAGTGTTTAAATTATTTAAGTTTATTAATGTCAAGTCATTACTCATTCATTCATTCATTTACCTTTGGCTTAGTCCCTTTATTTTATCAGGGGTCGCCACAGCGGAATGAACCTCCAACTTATCCAGCATATGTTTTACACAGCGGATGCCCTTCCAGCTGCAACCCAGTACTGGGAAACACCCATACACTTTCGCATTCACACACTTCGGCCTATTTAGTTTATTCAATTCAGCTATACTGCATGTCTTTGGGCTCTGAGAAGAAACCGGAGCACCCGAAGGAAACCCACGTGAACATGGGAAGAAATGCCAAGTGACCAAGCCGAGACTCGATTCAGCGACCTTCTTGTTGTGAGACGACAGTGCTGACCACTGAGATACCGTGCCGTGAGTCTTTACTCATAAACTTAAAAAAAAAAAACAACTTTAGAGTCTTGACATGGAAAAATCTGTTACAGAATAATATTAATATCATGTCCTTAAACTGTGCAAATCATTTTTGGTTTGTTTTAAATAAGTAGATAAAGAATAAAGTTGTGCATAAAATATGCATATCAATTCTCAGTCTGAGGTACAGTTCACATTGCAAGTTCATAACAATGATCACTGTGAGATATAAAACTTCTTCAGCACATGATTCAATTTAATTTCATCCATTCAACCATTCTCCAACCAACTTGTCTGCTACACAATGCACTGACTGAACTGAAAGCTAAACAATCAGTTCCTTTGTGCTTGAGTTTTTGAAATCGTCCCACATTGATTTTGTTGGTGTACAATGAAGGGTTCTCATGGAATGCCAGAAAGACCTGATAGGTTAGTAGGGCACCATAGTGTCCGTGTGGACGCTCTCCAAACTTGCACGTTTGAGTCACGTGTAAATGCCTGTCATCTCCCTCTTGTGCCAATTCCATAAACAACAAAGGGCCTGATGGTGGAAATTTGTTAGCCTACTTCTGGGTGCCAGGTCCCTTGGTTCTCACTCATCTAGAAAAACTGGCCCACTTTACACTTCACTTCTCAGTCACTGGAGCAAACCGATGACAAGGCTAAGATGCTCCAGTTGTCCTGTACAACTGATTTGGGATTGTTTTTCCAAATGGGCCTCAGATAAACTTTCAGGCAAGTCTGCGTCTCTGTAGTTCCAGACCCAGTAACCCACTACTCTAGATGGGAGCCGGCCAGGTTGGCAAAGACTACAGGTTGACAGAATAGCAATTAAACCTGTTATTTTATCAGTGCAAAGAACAATAGTCAATGAACTATATATTAAAAATATCTAGGATTGTACATATATTTGTATGCTGTTCACAATGCATTTTATTTCAAAGAAGATTTACCAAAATTTCCAGTAAGACCAAAGGAAATTATGAGAAATGCTTTTATGCAGTGGGTGACACGGTGGCTCAGTGGTTAGCACTGTCACCTCACAACAAGAAGGTCGCTGGTTTGAGTCCCGTCTGGGTTAGTTGGCATTTTTGTGTAGAATTTGCATGTTCTCCCGTGTTCACGTGGGTTTCCTCCGGGTGCTCCGGTTTCCCCCACAGCCCAAAGACATGCGCTATAGGTTAATTAAATAAACTAAATTGGCCGTAGTGTATGAGTTGGAATGAGTGTGTATGGATGTTTCCCAGTACTAGGTTGCAGCTGTAAGGGCATCCGCTGTGTAAAACATATGCTGGATAAGTTGGCGGTTCATTCCACTGTGGGGGACTAAGTAGGGGGATAAAGGGACTAAGCTGAAGGAAAATGAATGAATGAATGAATAAATGAATGTTTTATGTAGTGTAGCACAGAGTAAACTTTAAACACATTTAATTAATTCAAATGTATTTATTTATTCTTAAGTAGTTATATCATTAGTTGGTAAGAAACAACTGCCTTTGGGTTAAAGTAATTGTAATATTCACTCAATTAATTTATTTTAAAATATATATAAGAAGTTATGTTCTTAACACCATTCTTAACATGGTGTTAGGCATGAGTCGTTGAATCATCTGTAGATCTTACAGTTTTTCTCAGTGGCTTTGGTGCATTTCTCACAACACTATTTACATTTGCACAAGAGTTAATGCATTTCTCAAAACAATTAGTACAAACTGCAAAACCTAGTTGATAATTTGCAAAAGCGTGTCACTTGCTCAAAATAGATAGCTCAATCCTCAAAAGCAAGTATTCATGTCAATGAAAGTGTCAGTGTCATCAAGAGGAAAAGTCCTGAAACCATTGTTTATGAACAAGATAGTCAAATGGCTTTGTCGTGTTTTCATTATGACAGTTTACTTTGTTCATTTTTCCAATGCAAAAAAGTAGGATTTTGGTGACACTTCCTGAAAATGCTCAAGACAGCACTATATATTTGCACAGCCATTTGAAAACTACAGTAAAGTTAGACATCACTGCATTTAGTGAGGTATCTGAGTAAAAGATACTGAATATGTATGTTTCACATTTTTACTTCATATGCTCTTTACAATTCTAATTTATTCACAGCATTGTGCAAAAGAATAAACACACCCTTATTTACAACAAACATAAACTTCCTTTGGGTAGAGCTGTGCACAACTGTAAAAAATATTGCAGTACACATTGGAACTGAACCTACAACAGACATAGGTCTGTAAACCATTCATGTTACTGTAAAATTTAGAAGACATTTTCAGGAAATAAAAAGATTAACATTTTTTAATAAAATTAACATTTGACAGATTTTGTCAACTAGTTCAACATTTTTGTCTATAACGACTCAAGCAATGAAAGAGTCAGCATTCACAAGTTTAGTTCATTTTGACTGGCATGACATAAGCAAATGATAATGTTATAAAACAGCAGAGAGTTGTATAAAAGCAATTGATGCACGTCCAAAAGTATTTGCAATTTGTTGGAAGGAATGAGAAACTGCTACTATGGTGTGCACTACTGACTAATAGTTCTGAGAAATGCATTAACTGTTGTGCAAATGTAAATAGTGTTGTGAGAAATGCACCACAGCGACGGAGGAAAACTTTAATCAGAATTTTAGCTCTACAGTTTAACAAAGTGACTTTTATTGACATTTTAGAAGTTTAAAATAATAGTTTGTATAAAATGTTATATATATATATATATATATATATATATATATATATATATATATATATATATATATATATATATATATATATATATATATGTGTGTGTGTGTGTGCGTGTGCGTGTGCGTGTGGGTGTGTAAAAGATATATAAGAGATCTGTAAAAGAACAAAAAACAGGTACTGGCTCATTAAACTTTTTTGTTTTGGTGCTGTAATTGCAACGCTATCTCATGGTAATTCGTAAGTTTTTGATTTAGTGGCGTCCAATTTAATACGATTTGCTTATCTCCAAATGACGTTTGGATTTAAAGGTGGGGTTGGGTGCCCAGCTCCTTTTAAAATTAGTAAGTTATCGTACGACTGAACTTGAACTAATTTGTACGAATTAACCAATAAACTGACAAAGCATAAAATAGCTGAGATCAGGCGGGTGATTGCCAAACCAGACAGTTTCAAGCTACTAAAATTGCTTTTGAATAAATGTTTATCTTTCTAATGTAAAGCAGTCAGAGAAGAGATTAAGGTCCCATAATCCAAATATTCAAAAGTGTCAATAAAAGAAAAGGTCATTGAATTAGACAAACTAAGGGAAACTAGGGCTGGGCGATATGGTAAAAATGCAATCTCGAAAATTATTTCCCATATTGAACGCTAACGATATTTCGATATAAGTTGTTAATGCTGAGACCCTTTAAATGAGTACACCAACAATGCCTGTAGCCACGAAAATTAGAGGGTCCATTAAATTGCATAACATATTATCGGTCAAGAAATTTTTGATGGCCGAAAATTCAGTACATCTCTAATATTAACACACTTTTAGATTCCCATTGTTGCACATTTCTGCGGTGTGATTGGCTCTTAGATCAATATAGAGTAAAAAAAATATCAAGAGCTTATTTTTTTTGACATAAATTTTAATGCGATTCCATATAATATTACTTATCGGACCAGCCCAACTGATATTTAACAGATATTTTAGAAACAAAACATCTGTTAATTGATGTTACAGTAGATCTACTGTGGTTTTGTTTGAAACTATTTTAGCTGGCAGAGCAATCAGACAATAAAACAAGAAGAAAACATTGAGGTTATAAAAAAATAAGAAAGGGCATCCACTGCTTAAAACATGTGCTGGATAAGTTGGCGGTTCATTCTGCTGTGGAGACCCCAGATTAATAAAGGGACTAAGCCAAAAAGAAAATGAATGAATGAACAATAAGAAAAATATAGATCTAATTAAATAACATTCCAGTGTTGTTGTTTTGTAGCAATCGAGAAAGGTGACATTTTTGTTTTCTGACCTATTGGCAGATTGTCCGATCTATGAGGCACACGCTGACGTACAACAGATCCACACACCTGCTGTCGACTCTCTATTTCTATACCCCAGCTGATCTCTGATCAGTTCTGGGCAGCAGCAGTAAGGAAATGTGAGCCACTTGCTTCATCTTACAGATCTATCGGTTCATGCCTGTGCTTCATGGGCACAGACGCCAAATCCGCCTAAACCTTCTGATCCTGCATTTAGATTACAAGAGCCACTTGTGCGCAAGATTACTCCTGAAACACAAGTCACCCCGATAATGCTGCAATGCTTGTGGACAATCTTTGCAACTTCAGTCAAGATAAAAGTATTTGCTTTTTGACAGTTTTAGCCCACTCAAAGTCTATCAAAGTACCACAGCCAAACTGAGGGTTTCCTCTTCCCCATTCTGCTCCTGTGCCTCATGCTTTGATGCACTCTCACTGAATCCCTTATTTATTTCCTTACATTGACCGGGTCAGTTTAAATCCAATGACTCGCTAATCCCTGACCTGTCTTGATCTCAGTCACGTTTCAACACTTGACACTCCAGCATGCACCAACACTGCCTACTGCCCTAGATAAAATATACAGCAGCTCTCTCCATATGATCAACTCTGGAGTCAGTCACACAAACATCGGCCACTTTATTAGGTATACCTATGAGGATTTGAAGAGATAAGGGGGATATTGAGAACAGCACAAAGTCTTAAGCAATGCTAAATTGTTCTTAATTATTGTACTAATCAGATCATGTATTATGAATGTATTATACACACCACCTTTTTGAAATGTAGTTTTGAATAGGGGCTATTCTGAATATTGCTTCATTTTCTGGACTTTGAATATTCCGTGACCTTTGCCATCTATGGAGGATGAGGGAGCTCTCTGATTACATCCAAAATATCTTAATTTGTGTTTCGAAGATGATCAAAGGTCTAAGGTGATTGAAATAACAAATTGACTGACAGGTCTTAATATTTCAGAAACTGCTCATTTACTGGGATTTTAAATGAATCGAGATCTATGACCATGTCTAAATACTTAATTGCTATTTTTTTTAAAATGCAGTGCTCCAAGATATGCGAGTGTATAACAGTCGCACACATCCATCAAACAATGGAAAAATAAGATATTGTCTCATCTTGTGAGTCAGTCTGTGAGTAAGTGAATGCATTCTCTACTCACAAACACACACTTAGAGTCCTATCCTACACCCGGCGCAATAAGACGCAAGACGTGTTTGGCGCGATTTGTTGCTACTTTTAGATCAGCGCAACTCTAATTTTCAGTTTTGCACCACGTTGTTTAAATAGTAAATCCATTTGTGCCACTTTGTGAACTCATGAGTGTGCCAGTCTAGAAAGACGGTGTGTTAAAGAGCGTTGTTGGCGCGTTGCTATTTTGAGGAACTAAAATAGATCTAAAGGATTAAAGGATTAAAATGTAACAAAAAATATTATTTTCTACATAAATTTAAAAACCACAGCCTCCATGCCTTCTTCACCTCGGGCGGCTTTTTTTTAGTTTATTCATGACAATTAGCATTTGTATAATGTTGTTATTATTATTGTAATGTTAGAAAATAATGTTAGTATTATTTATTATATGCATATTTATTTTTTGTTTTAATAAAAACAAGTTTAGACATGTCCACCTGTCGGGTTTTGGAGACGTATGCATCACTACATGGGGCACAGAATCAGGACATGTGTTTGGACATAACTCAGTTGTTTACCCACACTTTATTATTGATGCTCATTTATTCGTTTGCTGGAAATTAGAACTGAATTTAGAAATATTTTTGAAACAAATCTTTGCGCTTAACAAACTAAATTAAATGTGTAGGCAAATGGATGTATTCAGTGGAGTATGCACAACACTGTTTCCTTATCCATGAAAGTAAAGAAGTAAAATAAAGAGTAAACGTAAAGTAAAGAGAAAGTAAAGAGGCCGAATAGAGGAGGCTCATTCTTTATCCTTGGTTTGTTAAACTGTTTTCTCACTAGTGAAGCTTATAGTTTTTTCACTTACAAAGTCCGCCATGTAAATGGCAAATGCACCATGGCGCAATGCAACTGACTCTTAAAGGGAATGGGAGATGAGACTCTGATTGGTTTAATACACATTGTGCTCAAAACACCCCGTAACTCAATAAGAGAAAAAGCACAACCCTGTTAGACCATGCGCAGGGGCGCAGAGTGTATTTTCCATACTTAAAATAGCAAAAGTGGATTCAGACATGCTCTTAATTATTTTGTGTCATGCGCTTTAGACTTTGTGCCTAGATTGTTAAAATAGATCCCATAATATTGAACAGTTGTTGTCCTCTGCACCCACTGTTGTGGATGGATATAGTGCTAGCGTTTTCAGTAAAAGAGATGTCATTTTTCAGAATCTTAAATTTAATACACAATTGTTGTTTTTCAGTTGATTTAAGAGAGGTCTGAGCTTAATCTTTAAAAGTTTAATACACATTTCTCTAATAATAAAGATTTATTTGTCATTATTTTGTTTAACATTTTATTTTATTTATTTTTATTTAACATTATTTATTTGTTTATTTTGTACATTTGCATTAAATGATTCTCTTCACTTCTTTAGCTAATTGTGACAAAACAGTTCTGCCTGTTCAAAACAATGAGAAAAAGCAAGTACTGGAAATTTGTTAATCCTGTTGTACCCATTACACCCCTAATATATGTGTATATATATATATATATATATATATATATATATATATATATATATATATATATATATATATATATATATATATTGAGAGAGAGAGAGAGAGGAGAGAGAGAGAGAGAGAGAGAGAGAGAGAGAGAGAGAGAGAGAGAACGGATAAAGTAGGATAAAGACTGTAGCATACTTTAGATTTACTGCAGTAAACTGTGCTGAATTGTAGTATGATATACACAATTGTAGAACACATAGTACACTATAGAGTAATTAGTTTTACTATAGTTGTTCTATAGTTGTTTCAACTAAATAATTTCCACAACAGATTATTTCAAGTTCTTCACTATAGTATACAGTAGTTCAAAAACACTGTAGTATTTACTATTCGTATTCTACAAAATAACTTATATTTAATTGAACATATTTAGCATTTTAATGCATTTTTAATGCCTTCCGCCTCAGCTACATTGAGCACTCCTTGGCATGCTGTCCGTCCTTCAGACACACTGGGATGGGCGCTATACCACAGCCTCTTCTCATGCATACACAATGGCCATCTTGGGGTATTTGAACCAAAGGCCATCTGAGGTGTTTCCTTATCATTCTTGCATGAAGAGTAACCTCTCTCAAAACTAATCCCTCTCCACATCGTCCAGAGGAGAGAGTTATAAATAAACCGCCATGCCTCAGACATCAGCATAAGTATCACATTCTAATATTGCTGCAAATACAAGCCTCATGTTTCAGTGTAGATTTCACTGCCTAATAGGATTAAATGAATAACCCCTAGCAAGGCCTCTTGGCCAATTAGACTTCAACGCAAATAGTTTGCACAGATGTCTCCTGTAGAGAGCGGACACAATGCAAAACAGTCAAGTCACCTTGAACTATAGAATGCACTGGTACACCTTAAATATTGGTGAACAATGGAAATGTTATTGCATGCCTGTATCAGTAGAAGTCTCACACAGGGATAGTTCACCCATATATGAAAAATCTGTCATTGTTTAGGCACTTGTCACAAATATGTTCGAGTTTCATTTTCTGTCAGAAATCTGTAGCCAGACTTCCATAGTATTTGCTTATGCTACTCTGGAAGTCTGTTACAGGTTTTGATAATTCATCAAAACTATTTCTTTTGTGATTCAATAGAAAAAGAAACGAATAAAGGAACCACCGGAGGAAGAGTAAATAGGGAGTACATTGTCACATTGAGTGAACTAACCCTATAACTTCCTCTAAGGGTAGCACCACTTTGTTTAATTTGAATAACAAGACAATAAAGGTGTGTTAGCACAATGGCTAACAAAAGTGGCTTGATTTGATGATTTGAGGCATGTAATAAAAATGCTCTCAACTCATTAATAAGGATAATTTCTAAACTTTGGTGCATAAAGATGACAAAAAGAGAGGCAAACTGCATCATTCACAAGATACCCAGCAAGCATTTGTTGTTCTTAAAACATGTCTATGTGTCTAATAGTCTTGGCTAAAACAAGGCTAAATTTGGGCTGTCAGTGAAAATCTAATAGACTTCTAAGAATAGGCCAAGACTAGTCGTCAAATAGACAGGAATGAATGACTACACATATAAAGTCTGTCTAATCTCTTTATTTGATGACTAGTTTTGAGCTATTCTTATATGTCTATTAAATTTTCACTGACAGCCCAAGTTTAGCCTTGTTTTAGCCAAGCTGTCTACATTTAGATGTCTATTAGACATCTTTTAAACCCAAAATGTTTTGTTGGGTAGCTAAAAACGTGCATCATTTGCACAAATTTTTCCCAGCTATTATAAAGCAGAGTGACATTTACTTGTGCTAACTGAAGGTCTGAATTATTTAGAGATCTCAGTATTGTTTTACTCCATCCAGACTTGCACATTAATTGTATGCATACTTTTATTGGAGAACAACTTGAATTGAAAAATGAGAAAGAGGTTATTTACAGGCAATGAGAGAGGTTATTTCAGCCTGATCTCACGAGAAAACGTAAGTATTTTACGTTTTGTAAGTTTAATGTCAGGCTAATTCCTACGAATTTGTACAAGTTCAGTCATACGAAATTGTACGATTTTAAAAAGGAGGCGTGGCACCTAACCCCACCCCTAAACCCAACCGCCATTGGGGGATGAGCAAATCGTACGAAAATGTACGAATTAGATTGTACGAATTCATACGAATTAGCCACTAAATCAAAAAGTTATGAATTGCCGTGAGATTGTGTTGGGTTATTTAGGGTTTGTACAGTCATGGAAAACCTTGAAGTGCCAGAGGTATTAAAATCTGTGTTTTTCAAGCAGGGGAAATTCATGGAAAACAACATGTCACATAAATGATCAGCCAATTAAATGACTGTAACTAAATGCATTTAGATGTGTAGACATTCTGCTGAAGTTAAAATGCAGCATCAGAACGGTTAGTTCACACAAAAATGAAAATAATGTTATTAGTTACTTACCCTCAGGTTCTTTCAATTCCCTGACACCTTCATTCATCTTCAGAATACAAATTGAGAAGTTTAAATTGGAGAGCTCTCTCATCCTCAAGACAGGAACAGTTCTCAAAACATTCAATGTGAATTCAGTGGTTCAACTGTATCCATACAAAACTCCAAGAACCATTTTGTGTTACAACAACTATAAAAGGACTTTATTTGTCTTTATCTTCTCTGCCATGGCAGGTCAGGGTGTGTGTTTACTATGGGCAATACAACAAATTACCTTTAGAGTCAGCATGCAACACACAAGCGCCATATTGACCGTAGTAAATGCAGACCTTATTCTGATGCGTAAGACACTGGCAAACGAAGTCAATTTTACAATTTTTGGCACACAAAATGTACACAAAATGTAATTACATGACGTTTTGACAGTGTTTTTAGTTCTTCATATGTCTTCTTCACTGAAGACATATTTTGGGTCTCGTGACCTTTGTTGTCTATGGAGGGTAAGAGAGCTCTCAGATCTAAAATATCTTAATTTGTGTTCTGAATGAAGGTCTTAGGGGTTTTTAATGAAAAAGGGGGAGTATTTATGACAGAATTTAAAATTTTGGCTAAACCCTTTAAGTTTTTTTATCTTAAAACCAACATTAAAGTTATAAGCTCGCAAAGGTTTCACAAAGAACCCAAACATCCATCTAAACTTTCCATCCACGAAAGGTTTTTCAAAGTAGGAAAAAAATTAATCCACTTACAGTATCTTGCAATCCAGAATTAAATGTGCTGTCAAAGTTTTTGACTCTTCTAAAGGATAAAAATACCATGTTTGCAGATGTTTAAGGAAAATGCTCAATGAACATTTATGTTTTTCTGGAAAACAATGCTGAAGTCAGAATGTGCGTTAATTGTCTGAATAAACCATTGGGCTATTTGCACCAGACGCAACTTGACAGAAATTTAAATACAGCCATTTTGATGGTCCATTTGAGTATCAGTAGACTGTCTGCTTATTATCTGCTGATGCTTCTCCTTCAACAGACATTTAACTGACTATAAGAAACTTTGCAAATGCATATCAACTTACACTAACCCTAACCCCAACCTAACAGTCTACTTATAATCTAATGAGAATTACTTGGTATATAGATGCAGTGCAAGTTAAATTCAACAAATGGACCATCAAAATAAAATGCGACCAATTATTTTAATGTATTCTAAATGTGGGTCAAGACAGGTCAAACTTGCATGGCCCACATATAAATTTATTGCATCTTGGTCAAATACTGCATTCACTCAAAAAATGTTCTTACTTGTTCAAACTACTTATTTAAAATGAGCTGAAACAACACAATTCTTGAGATTTCATTGAAACAACTTAATTTTTTTGTTTAATCCACATGAATTTGTTAAAAGTGTTAAGTTAGCTTAATCGATTTGTGTTCAGACAACATGAATGAATTGTGTGGAACCCTAAATTTTCTTAGTGTTTTACATCTGGCCCAAATCTTGTGTGCCGCCTTAAAGACGGTGCCACCTCTGCCAAACCCGAGCCATGTTTGGCCCACATGCTGTATGCCAGTGCCGGATGAATGCCTGTCGTGCCAGCTTTATGCCAAATCTGGGCCAGAATTCTTTGCTATAGTAAGCTAGAATGTTTGTGATAACAACACATTAAAATTAAGAAATGATTATGGGAAGATACTAATATCCAATATCGCTAACCATAACGAACAGTTTTGCATGGTTTAAAATGGAAGTGAAAGAGACCGGATGTCTCGACACATTTAAGTTATAATGCCCTGTTCTTATATGAATAATAAAAGTGGACGGCACCACTGTAAAACAACTCTTTCTGAATGACAGATTTACAGTTTGTTGTTTGTTTGGCCTTCAATCTGTTAGTGACGGGTGTTTAATCCCCGATCAAGTGTCTTGCTAATTGCTGTGGATCTGGCGGAGCGGATGAGCTGGACTCCCTCACTTACCTTGACCCCACTGCTGTCTTGTTTCCTTTTATACTGATCCATGACCAGCTCAACTGACCCACATAATTATCTAAATCTAGTCTGCTATATGCTATAAAACTGACCTTGGGCCAGTGGAAAAGGAGACTTGTGAACAGTTTCCTGTCATGAGCAGACGGATATAGGGCCCTTCAAGGCCTTGCTTTTTGAGCCCAGTCCTGCTGACACGGGAAAGCACTCAGTGGTCAGCGTGGCTGCACAACAATGACCAACAGCTGCTCCACACAGAGAGCCTGGCCTTCCTTCACCATTTGCTCATATGCAGCGAACAAAGGCACTGTTTACACCTGGTATCACAATGTGTTTTTGTCATTCAGATCACCAGTAGAGGAAGGAGACATTTCCTGGTGTTTAAATCTTTCACTTTTAGCCAGTTTTTTAGGTTGGGTTTAGTTGGAGTGTCATGAAAGTGTGCATAACCCACATAGCAAAATATCTCTGGCCCAGTTTTGGCCCACAAAATCAGCTTTTGCTTGGCCCACATGCCGGAGTGAATTACGGTACAAACATGGACCATATCTGGGCCAAGTCTTAGCCAAGTTAATAACCCTTGACTAAGCCTGAACTGGGCCAGATTTGTTGGTGTGTCACAGCTGCGATGAAATTGATAACCCATGAATTTTTAAGCGTGCTATGGGCCTGCTTTTTCTCGAAGCGATCTGATTGGTGGAATTTTTGTTTTTTATTTGAAAATAATAAAAATGTATTTTAAATGTGGGTCAAGATAAGCCAAACTTCCATGGCCCGCATATCAATTATTAACATCTGGGCCAATACTACATTTTACATCCGGCCCAAATAATGTGTGCTGCCTTAAAGACGGTGCCACTTCTGCCAAATCAGGGCCATGTTTGGCCCACATGTTGTATGCCAGTGCCGCATGAATGCCTGCTGTGCCAGATTTATGTCAAATCTGGGCCAGAATTCTTTGCTACCTGGGAATATTTTGGTATAATCATAAGTGTTCTCAGAAATGATTATAAGATTGACTTTAAAACATAATTGTCAATTTTTTCCATTGATGTAGGGATATACACAACAATATTTGGCTGAGATACAACATATTCAAAATCTGCAATCTGAGGGTTCAAGAAAATTGAGAAATTTACTGAGAAATACTGAGAAATTTGCCTTTAATTTTGTGTAAATAAAGTGCTTAACAAGTTTTGATGTATTTACATTAGAACATTAGCAAAATATCTTAATGGAACATGATTTTTATTAATATTCCAATGACTTAAAAAGAAATAAAATTATAAATATAAAATAAATATTTATAATCTCTTCAACTTAAGACTTTAATACGTTTTGTGCTCCAGGATCACATAATATAATTCATAACATTAATGAATGAAGCATGCTTTTGAGGTCTAAAACATAACAAAACAGTATTTTCTTTTACATTTTTTATTATTGTATATTTTATAATTCATTTATTATCAGGTAGAAAGACTTATTTACTTGTTTTATTTGTATGTGTAGTAAGGCTGCATTGATTACTTTTTAAATGTTGTTGTTGTCACGTTCATTTATTTCATGACATAGAGTTAATTTTCTATCTAAAACCAATTATGGGGGCAACGCAGTGGCGCAGTAGGTAGTGCTGTCACCTCACAGCAAGAAGGTCGCTGGTTCGAGCCTCGGCTGGGTCAGTTGGCGTTTCTGTGTGGAGTTTGTATGTTCTCCCTGCATTCGTGTGGGTTTCCTCCAGGTGCTCCAGTTTCCCTCACAGTCCAAAGACATGGGGTACAGGTGAATTGGGTAGGCTAAATTGTCCATAGTGAATGAGTGTGTGTGGATGTTTCCCAGAGATGGGTTCCAGCTGGAAGGGCATCCACTGCATATAACACATGCTGGATGAGTTGGTGGTTCATTCTGCTGTGGCGACCCCAGATTAATAAAAGGACTAAGCCGACAAGAAAATGAATGAATGAAAACCAATTATTCAAAATGTAACAGTTCATTAGTATTCTTTTTGTATGTTGATATCTCTCTTCACCTAGTGTATTCATCTGTCACTTTCAACAGGTTTTTGATGGGAGGGTCTAGGTGTTTGTATGGGCATTTTCTTATATTTCGATCAAATATTTAAAAACAAATACACAATTTATACAGACAATGTGAAAGTGAAGGAAGACAATTCAAATGGATATATACACACAGTTGAAGTCATAATTATTAGAATATGCAGAATACTAAAATAAAAGCAGTTTTTAATTTTTTAAAAAACATTTGAAGGTCAAAATTATTAGCCGCTTTAAGCAATTTTTTTGATTGTCTACAAAACAAACCATCTTTATACAATAACTTGCCCAATTACCCTAACCTGCCTAGTTAACCTAGTTAAGTCTTTAAATTTCACTTTAAGCTGTATAGAAGTGTCTTGAAAATTATCTAGTCAAATATTATTCACTGTCATCATGGCATAATCAAATAATAAAATAAATCAGCTATTAGAGATGAGTAATTAAAACTATTATGTTTAGAAATGTGTTAAAAAAATATTTTCTCCATTAAACAGAAATTGGGTAAAAAAAATAAACAGGGGGGTTAATAATTCTTACTTCAACTGTATATATATATATATATATATATATATATATATCTTACTAACACTTTGAACTCTTACCAGCAGTAGTGTATCTACTATAAAGACTATAAATAAGTATAGTTGATGACTTTAGTCATAAAACTCTTTTTATAGCCACAAAGGTCTCATTATTGGCTTAAAAAATGCAATGACAGCAAACCTGAACTCATACATGCTGAATATAAAGTTAAATTACTAAAACTTATCAGTTTTATTCCCACCTGTCCACAGTGTTGACCTCTAAAAGAATCTGCTGAATCAGACAATGATACCAACACAGATCTGAATAATTCTATGTCAGATAAAGAAGAACAAGCAGCACTCCTGTGTATTTGTGAATTACAAGGAAGACAACATCTTCAGGCAGAATCAATAGTTACCTGTTCTCTTGTCCAGGATGTTTTTTTTTTCTCTTTTGGTTTTTGACGTGGCACCCTCCCAGCTGAAACCTGACACTGGCTACAAATAACTTGTTTACTTAGCAACAGTGATGCTTAGCAACAAGCTTCCTGTGAAATGAGACAATGTCCATGCACAATATGTTCTGTCCGCGAGTCAGCTTGACCCTTTATTGCACATCAAATAATAAGGCCTGCACAATAAAAAAGGCACAAGCTC